>NW_010548100.1:417-39579 GCF_000687285.1 Phaethon lepturus | reverse complement strand
CAGCTCCATCCTGGCTGAAACCAGGACACGAACTTTTGTATTGAGATTACTTTCTTTTATAGAAGACAGGAGAAGCTGTGAGAGTGGAACACTCACGCATAGGCCAGTAAACCCATATTCTGCTCGCACTCTCTGAAAGTATTTGAACTTCCAGCTTTCAGTAATCAGCTGTAACTATAAGTTGTAAGGAGATCTGAAGCAGAAGATGTTGTTGAAGATGATGCGCTCTGCCTATGTTATTCTAATGGGAAGAACCCTTGGATAAGAGGTATAAATTCCCAATAAATTAATATAAAAGAGCAAGCAGTTATATTGAAACTTTGATTATTTTTCTCAAGACCCCTGAATCTTCTAAAATACAGAATAAGACTTCTTTTCTTGTGCCCTTCATATTTAATGAGCTGATGAATAACATGAATTTCTTTAACTGGGAGAGCAGTGCACATGTGCTCTGAAGCAGAGCACCTTGGAAGTTTACAAATTTGAAGCAATCACCTGAACCGTGAATCAGTGACTTCAAGCAGCCAAAACAATGTAACATAAGACTGTGTCTTGAGCAAATCTTTTTCCTGTGCTAGATTTAATAAATAAATTTTAAAAATCCTTTTGGTGCAAAGACTTACCTATTAGGTCTTTGCAAAAGACACAATAGCAAAATCTATTACCAAAATAATAGCAAAAATAATAGCAAAATCTATTAGATGATACACCTTAGTGCAGCTATATGTCATAGAGCTATGTTCCTTTGTTTTGTCCTTTAACTGTCCCCACTGTTTACATATTGGCATAAATGCTGAGAGTCTCCCTGATACATAGGAAATTCCTTTGTTGAGAGAAGTAGAAGAGCTGATATACACTTAAGTGTTTTCCCTATATGTAGAATTGATGTTCAATCCAAAATTAATCCAAATCTAAAACTAGACAGCATAGATGCAACTTGTTTTCATCACTCAATTCCAAACTATGATGTGTAGGTATATGCTTCTTCTACAGATAGTATTACTGGACCCTTGGAAAAGGCCTGTAAGAGCTAGCTCTGGAGAAGAGGAGGAATAATGAAAAAGTTTACCTAAAAACAGGTCCAAAATTATTCTGCATCAACCTAGATTGTCAAATAAGGAATTTTAATGCTGGAAATGAAGGAATGGTTATACTGTGCAAAGGAATACTCCACAGAAAGCCCAATGCTAATGAAGATTTAAGTCACTAAGTTCACCTGACAGAGCTCTTTACCAGACCCAGCTTGGATATAGAGGAAATAAAATCATCATCTAACTTAATAACCATTATATCTCCAAGAGGCATACATGAAGAGATCAACAGTTCAGAAGTTCCTGACTGTTGTGAAAAAAGAAGTGCTACTTATCTTGTTTTGTTAAATAACAATTTTCTGACATCACTGAACAGTAAATAAGATAGTTCTGTTATTTAGATGTCCTACAATATGAGAGAAGATTGCAGAGGTATACATAGGCTGTCTCAAGATTATCTCAGTTTCTGTAAGTAGGTGTTATCTGAAAACTCAGCGTCATGAGCTTTTGCTTTTGAAATAGAAGTACATTTCTATTTCCCATAACAATTGATTATAATTTTTATAGGGACATTGAATTACACATTGGCATTGACCTAGAAGGCTTGTGTCCAAAATGGTACAGGTATGTTAAGATATGGTATTTTTTGCAAGTGAAAAAAATCATACCTACAATTTTTTTCAAACATGGATTAAAAACACTTCATGAGAGCTCTCTGAAAATGCAGGTTTCAGTTAGAGCAGTGTGAACTGAAACTAACATATTTTTCAGAACACAGTTAAATCAGTTTACCTGACCTTGCAGCTCCAAAGCTTATTTCAAAACT
This sequence comes from Phaethon lepturus, assembly GCF_000687285.1. Taxonomy (NCBI): domain Eukaryota; kingdom Metazoa; phylum Chordata; class Aves; order Phaethontiformes; family Phaethontidae; genus Phaethon; species Phaethon lepturus. The sequence continues at coordinate 37,722 of NW_010548100.1, read as the reverse complement.
TCAGCAGGCCCCCAGCTTTCTCAGCTATAGTGTGAATCTGCCATGCACGCCTGCCCCAGGGCTGGCCATTCTGCACTTTCCATCTGTCCCAGCCCTGTGATGGGTCAGTATACTGCTTGCAGAAACTGTAGCTTTGGCATTCCAGGTGCTAGGACAGCTCAATTAGATATTAAAGCCTTATTCTTTCAGTGGAGTTGGCAAAAAAAAAAAAAAAAATATTTCCTTTAAAGTACTATTTGTGAATTTCAAGCCTGTTCTTTTAAAAGCTTTATTCATAGCTATTTTAAAGGGTGAAATAGTGCAACAGAGACAAGTTTCTTGCCAAATGTCATTCTGTCAATCAGTGGCAGAGGCCTTAGTAGTATACGAGTGAAGCGGTGTTTTGTAAGGTGAGTATCTTAGTATTAGAAGCTATCTAAGATGCAACTACTTCTACTCTTCACTAAGCATAAATGCTACAAAATTTAGTCATCAAAATCTAGATTAAATTATCAAATGGATGTAACCAAGATCTCAGAAAAATGTAAAATTGTCCTTCTCATTGTTATTCGTATCTTCTCCTCACAAAGGCCATGGAACCTTCAGGAAGTGTAGGTATCTCTACCTACTGTAAAAATATACATTTGTGTCTCCAGTTTGTACAGCTGTGAAGTTTTAGTACACAATATGGCTATGCTGATTTGCATAGGTTAGGTTTTAGGATCACATCATCAATGTGTCACATAAGTTAAAGCAGGACAAGTATAGTCCTTACCTGCTTCTGTTTTGGAAAACAGAGCATTTAATCTACTTTTTTTTTATTTGTGATTTCCCCATTGGAGAAAAGGTTTTCTTTGCCACTGTTAGCTTTTTCACTTCACTCTGTTAGTATTTCCAGATTCACATATTGTTTTACCACTAGCTCAGAAGACTTAAAAACTGAAACCGACTTTGAATTAGTCTAGTAAATGTAGGAGAAAAAGACGGAAAAAAGGCAGCATGGACTGCAACAAAAGTATTTTGCAGTAAATAATTTTTAGAACTTTTTATTCCAGTCAGCTCAATATTATAGCTGAGCCACCACTGAAATGACAAAAGCTCAATCATAAATTTGCAAAAGAAGTTTGTCATTTTCAGGGTGAAAACTACTGCCATGTACCAAGGCAAACAGATGTTTGTCTTGGTCTGAGACTGAAGAAAAGCATAAATAGCAAGAATTCTCAAGGTCTTAAATATTTTTTTTTACTTCCTCTAGCAAGGATAGCAGAAAAGACTACTGAAGTACTAAAGTTTTCACCCTTAGCAAAAATTTGAAAACTTAATCTGTATAAAGCAGGACTCTTGTGGTAGGATAATCAATCAATTTACATAAAGCTAGAATTCATTCAGAACCTCAAGACTGGACACTGTTGTTATTTGAATGCAACACCCACAGGAAAAATCAAGGAATTGCAGGAAGCAATACTAACAATTTAGTCAGTGGGTTTGTTGAAATAATAGCCTGAAATAAAGCTAAAAATCTTTAGACTTTGTGTTCTACTCTAAGTGCTACCAACTGTATCCTTTTAAAAACAGAGTGTTGACCAGGATGTAGTGCTGTTTATTGTGGTGTAGAAACAAAGCAAAACATCAGCATCCTGCATCTCCTCTTACTGTTAAGCATTATATAAACAAGCAGCAGAAGATACAATCATAGTGTCAGTCAGCTCACAATCTATGTGTCAGATAGGTTGTAACAAGCAGGGGAAAAAGACCAATTAAGTATGTTTTGTGAGCAGAAGTTGCAATTTTTTGTTGGTTTTTTTTCCCTTGGGTTTTGCTTTTTTTTTCCCCCCTCTTTTTCAACCTACCAGTGAAATGAGGGTCTGACAGCAGAGGAAGCTTTTCAAAGAGTTAGTAATTTTTAGCGGGGGGTGGTTCTTATGCTTTAAAAGTAGCTCATGGAAGGCATTGTAGAGATGTTTGAGTAAGCATTGGAATTATTCCACAAGCTTATTTATATATCTTTAAAAGGTAACAGAGTTAGCGCCAGTGTTATACATAGCTAAACTCTGTAGCTTTGCCTGGTTATGATGAGTTTCTACATGTTTTGTTCTAAAAAGCACTTTAAAGCAGTTAAATGAATTACTGCTTTCCACCTTACATCAACCTTTACTTCACTTGAGGGCAAATTGAATCTTGAAAGTTTAGGAATCTTTCAGGGTGAAATGTATTATGTCAATGTAAAATAGAATGAGACACTGAAACTGCCTCATAAGGTCAAAATCCAATGATTTATAAACTGAAAAGCAACAGATGTCTTCAGGAAATTTTACAGAGCACTAGACATTCATGACATGAAATAAAAAACAGTTCATAAAATCAAGTACAGTAGTTCCTTATTGGTATTTACCTTCCCTCCATTCTCAAAGGTTACCAATTCAATGCAAGTATCTCATGCAGTTCAATGGAAATGCATTCACTGAGCTGACCTTGAATCAGCTTTTTAATTATTTTTCCATTTTTGTCTTCTGTTTTTAATTTTAAAAAGGAGTCAAGGGGAACTGAAATGGGTATCACTGAGGTGTCTTAATGTTATGGAAACCAGGTAGATTCTGTATTTGCTGTTTTGGGTTAAGAGGGTTTTTTTAAAGGTAATACAAACGTGGAGCCATGATGTAAACCAAAACAAAGTGTACACACAGTATTTCTTAGATCTCTCCTATAAAATGTTTAGTCCTTAGGTGAGTTGTGAGTAGTTTAGTAGCTTCCTTCTACAAACTCTTATGCACACAACTTTTATAACAAGGAAATTTCAAGTGTTTGTGACAAGAAAACTTATTTGTGCAAAGTATCTGAGTAGATATTTGGAAGATCAAATTTGCAAGGGTTCCCATGACTTCAAGCTGTTTAAACCTGAATAAAATTATTTAACTTACATGGATTTATTATCTTACTTGCATATAGCTGATATCAGAATTGGATCAATTTTTTCTTTCCCAACCTAAAGAACATCAGGAGGATCACCTGATCTGGAAAGCAAAAACCATCTTTCAAATCAAAGAGGAAAAACCTACAGTTATTAACATTTGGTAATGCCACTCATGTGCCACACAGCAAAGTATGATGGCTTTTGTGATGCCAGTGCAATGCACCATGCAACTCTGCTCAGTTTTATCCTGCTCTCTATTTAGATTGGCTTTGTCTGGCAGAAGGTATTCCTGAGGTTTGAGTACAAAGGAAGAGTATTGTGTGCTTTTTAAGCATAAGTGCCTCCCCACAAAGAGATGATTTTTCTATTTCCAAATATGGGAGTGTTGGGAAAATGTCTTCTGCAACTACAGGTATTTGCAGCTTGGGTTGGAATACATCCAATTGATCCCTACTTTTCTGCAGTTCTGAAAAGAAATAACTCCTTATATGGATGCCTCTGAAAAACACCTAAAGGATTCAGTAGTTCACCTCTTAAATAGAAGAGACTTGCCAAGAAGCTTGTTTCTCTCAAATTTGATAACTTCCAGCTTGAATTGAAGTATGATAGATATAGCAAGCAGTCAATAAACTAAGATACCCAAGAGAATGATTATCTTTATATGCCTTGTCACAGATTTTGCTATTTACGGTTATCTTCTAGGGGATTCTTGAATATTTTGTTAGACATGTCCATTTCTCTGCATTTTGTCGTTGTTCTTATATAATATGAATGTTGCAAGGTACAATATGAGCCCTACTTCTCCAAATGTTTGAATGAAATTCAGTCAGCATGTGTCCTAGTTTTCAGTGAATAAAAGTACTGAGAGCAATGGCTTCCTATCTTATGGTAAAGGGTATTACAAGCAATAAAATTTTCACTAACCTAAGTTAGCAGGAGTTCCAGTTCCCATTTTCACTTCTACAATTACAGTAAGTAGTATATGTAGCTTTGTTATAAGGCTCATTGAAAAGGGAGAAATTATGTTCCATTTCTGGGACACAGACTTTGAAGTTGCTTTCTTACCCTTGTTTCTCTTAGGAAAGTGAAGGTATGAATAGCTATAACACAAGAAATTTCATACACTGGAATTTCATTCTTGTGTTGTCATCTCTTAAATGCCAGTAAATTGTTAATTTCCATCTAAATTTTCCTAAGAGATTTCCTAAGCAGTTTCCTCACAAGTCTTGCCACTGCTCCATTCATGTCCAGTGCCATACGGACACAGCTCTTAGACAAGAACTCTCTTATTCCTGGAAAGAACTGAATAAAGATTTGGATTAAATCAATATAATCTCAAAGTTTCATAGAATATTGAAAAATCAGCTTATGGTTATAGTGAGTATTCTATAAAACTTTCAGGGTTTTTTTCAGTTATGACATGCATTAATGAAGCTTTGACAAGCATCTTCATTTGGGAGGGAGACAGAGAACAGTAAATTCTAAGAGTTCTCTGTGGGGCTGTGTGTTTTTGTGTTCAAAGCTGGCTGAACATTAGCTGCAGTTTACTTGATTTATCTTGCTGTTGATCTAAAATTAAGGACAAGGCTCAAAAAATGAGACTAAATATTTTTCCCCCTGCTCTTGCATGGTTATAAGAAAATTGTGTAAAAGTGAATCAACTTCAGAGGAAACACTAGGCATAAGTGAAAGTCTCAACTCAAACGCCTTATGGAAAAATGCACTGAATAGCTCATATTCAACAAATTAAGAAGTGATTGCCAAATAGCTCTCAAAATGTACTTTCTAATGGGGAATCATTATTGATGGATGTTTTTCTATTTAATCTCCTTCGGTGTCTCTTCTCAGCTTACTGCTACTTAGTATTTTTTTTACAAATCACAGAATCATTAAGGTAGGAAAAGACCTTCAAGATCATCAAGACCAACCATTAACCCAACACCACCAAGCACCTAAAACCATGTCCCGAAGCGCCATGTCCACAAGTTTTTTGAACACCTCCAGTGATGGTGACTCCACTCCCTCCCTGGGCAGCCTGTTCCAATGCTTGACCACACTCTCGGTGAAGAAATTTTTCTTAATATCCAATCTAAACCTCCCCTGGCACAACTTGAGGCCATTTCCTCTCGTCCTATCACTAGTTACTTGGGAGAAGAGACCAACACCAGCCTCACCACAGCCCCCTTTCAGTTAGTTGTAGAGAGCAATAAGGTCTCCCCTCAGCCTCCTCTTCTCCAGACGAACAACCCCAGTTCCCTCAGCCGCTCCTCCTAAGACTTGGTCTCCAGACCCCTCACCAGCTCTGGTGTCCTTCTCTGGAGACACTCCAGCATAATCCCCCTTTCTTGTAGTGAGAGGCCCAAAACTGAACACAGGATTCGAGGTGTGGCCTCACCAGTGCCAAGTACAGGGGTACAATCACCTCTGTACTCCTGCTGGCCACACTTATTTCTGATACAGACCAGGACACTGCTGGTCATCTTGGTGACCTGGGCACACTGCTGGCTCATATTCAGTCAGCTGTCAACCAGCACCCCAAGGTCCCTTTCCGCGAGGTCCCTTTCCGCCAGACAGGTCTCCAGCCACTCCTCCCCAAGCCTGGAGCATTGCATGGGGTTGTTGTGACCAAAGTGTAGGACCTGGCACTTGGCCTTATTAAACCTCATACAATTGACCTCGGTCCATCAATCCAGCCTGTCCAGATCCCTCTGCAGAGCCCTCCTACCCTCCAGCAGATCAACATTCCCACCCAGCTTGGTGTTGTCTGCAAGCTTCCTGAGGGAGCACTCAGTCCCCTCATCCAGGTCATCAATAAAGATATTGAACAAGACCGGACCCAAAACTGGGCGCTGGGGAACACCACTTTTGACCAGCTGCCAGCTGGATTTAATGCCATTCACCATCACTCTCTGAGCTCAACTTTCCAACCAGTTTTTTACCCAGCAAAGAGTAAACCTGTCTAAGCCATGAGCCACCAGTTTCTCCAGGAGAATGCTGCGGGAGACACTGTCAAAGGCTTTACTGAAGTCCAGGTAGACAATGTCCACAGTCTTTCCCTCATCCACTAGACATGTTACCTGGTCATAGAAGGAGATCAGGTTGGTCAAGCAGGACCTGCCTTTCATGAACCCATGCTGGCTGGTTCTGATCCCTTGGCTGTCCTGCACATACCCTGTTAACACCTTTCAGATGAACCCCCCCATGATCTTCCCCGGTACGGAGGTCAGGCTGACAGGTTTGTAGTTCCCAGGATCCTCCTACCACCCCTTCTTGTAGATGATCGTCACATTAGCAAGCCTCCAGTCCCCTGGGACCTCCCCTGTTAACCAGGACTGCTGGTAAAGGATGGAGAGTGGCTTGGCAAGCTCCTCCGCCAGCTCCCTCCGTACTCTCCAGTGGATCACATCAGGCCCCATAGACTTGTGGGTATCCAGGTGGCATAGCAGGTCCTTAACTGTTTCCTGCTGGTTTATGGGGAGTTTATTCTGCTCTGCATCCCTGTCTTCTAGCTCAAGTGCCTGAATACCCTGAGGATACTTCATCTGGTTATTAAAGACTGAGGCAAAGAAGGCATTAAGTACCTCAGCCTTTTCCTCATCCTTGGTGACAATGTTCCCCCCACATCCAATAAGGAATGGAGATTTTCCTTGGCTCTCTTTTTGTATATATATTTAATATATTTGTAAAAACATCTTTTGTTATCCTTTACGACCGTGGCCAGATTGAGTTCTAGCTGGGCTTTTGCCTTTCTAATTTTGTCTCTGCTTGACCTAATGAGATCATCTGAAGGAAAAAATAAATTTACTTCTCAAGTGATCATACATTTGGGGTCAATCCTGAGACATTACAAGCCCCACCTTTACAAACTAAATCTTCAGCTATTTTCTTTTTATTGAGACTAGAATCTTACTGAAAATGAATAGCATTTGTCCACATGTAAGGCCTAGTTCAATCCCAGCAGTTTCCCCACAGGAAAATGTGAGTAGTGGGAAAAAGGGTTGATCACAGATATTGGAGCCTGATAAGTGTTAGCTTGTCTTCAAACTTTAAGCATTGAAATACCAGTAAAATCGATACAGGTATTTACCCAGTTCTAGAAAGGAACATAACACATCATGGAATTGCCTGGGCAATAAAGACAAGACCACATAGGGCTGTTTCAGGTTTTATTCTTTTCTTCAATTATTAATGAACTCCATTGATGCTTCATCATTTTTAATTAACATGTCTGGATCTTATTCATGCTTGGTGCCCTGAATCCCTTTGTGTTCCAGAGCACAGAGATAGCTTTGTTTCTGTACTCTAATTCAGTAAAAACATTAAAGCTGAACATTTTAGAATGTATTCAGGGTAGAATTTAGCACCTAGCTAATTGACTGTCTTAATGGAGTCTTTAAAGAATTTAATGTTTTTTCTATCTTACTAAATTAATTCTTACCTAATATAGAAACAAATAAATAAAAATGAACTATTTTACCTCAGTTATCTCTGAAATAAAAGTAGTGTTTTATATTCAGATTTTAAATAATTTAATTTTGCCCATTTTTTGAATATCTATACAGAGGTTGTGCTAGAATACCTGCATTTTTCATATTTACATTTCTAGCTAATCAAAATCAATGTTGCATTGCTAGCACAAAATTACAGGCAATGAACACCAGCTGAGGAATTCCTATCTTGTGGAGAAATTTTCAAGAGAGCTACTGCAGAATTCTGTGGGTAAATATGTGCTGAAACACTGAGGTGAGCTATAATCATTGCATTTTACACTGTAGAAAGTAAAGTTAAGACATCACATAAGGAGTTCAACAGAAGTCAGATTTTTAGGCCTTCTTTTTCTTTTTTTAATCAGGACGTGAACTTTTTGCAAATTTGGGATTCATATTATTTGAATAAAAGATGAAAATTTCAATCCTACTGGTCCATGGGGATAACATCAAATCTATTTTCTTCATTCCTGTGGACTTGTATCTTTACTTATTTCTTCCTCCACTGGTCAAAATGTCAGGTGTTTGATGAGGAGTAGGTATTTATTTTTCACAGAAAAGAAACGGATGTTGGAGGATAGGTTTGGATCATTTTGGTCATGTCAAAAACATGAAGCAGCTCATTAATCTAGCATTGTCTGATAGAAAAAATAGAAAAACTTTTTTTTTTGTTATTTATTTAATTATTTATTACATAACACATATTTATTTGGAAGAATTTTAAAAAACTCAGGGGAAATAGGCTGTACTCTTAGTTGGAATATTCCTTTGCCTGAATGAAGAGATACAAGTGTCTGCCTTTGATAACTGTGCAAACACTAGACTCTGAATATTAAAGAGGATTGGCAGCTACAGTATAAACTGGGGCACTTGCCATTTCTGGACAAACTGTGTCATTCTTACTGGAAAGTCAGCTAGTAAATCCTCCAGCGTTTTGTCTGCTGTCTTTCTTTGGCAAAAGAGAAAATGAAGAATAAATGAACTGAGCTGGGAATTCTTTAAACTAGTTATTTTCAAGAGATGTGTCTCCAATTTAGTTTTAAATGTGCGATTATTTAGTGGAACACCAGTGCTCAGAGGGAGGCTGATTTGTCAGTGGTTTGCTGTATGTATAATAAAATGCTGGATAAATCACAGATTTTAGACATAAAAAGTCTGCTCTGGTCATTACAAAGTCCCCAAATATTTGGAAATGCAGAAAGGTAAATCAGTCTGCAGTATCTCCCTGACAATCCCTATCAAACCAACCAGTAGTCTGTATACTAATATAATACAATACACTGCTTGTATGACTTCTGTTAGGGTAAATACCATTGTATTCCTGAAGAAGGTGCATTCCTGTGACTGGTGAAATTACTGCCTACTTTTCATTTCAATAGTGCACATTTTAGTGCACAGAGGAGCTGTGGTTGTTTGAAGGCACTGTCTCTCTGCTGTGGTTTAAATTTGGCATGGAAGTGGAAAATATTTGGTGTAGCTAGGACCAAAACTTGAACCTTTCCTTACTGGTGTCAGGTACAAAATGTCAATTGACCTTGGTACTAGGAGAACTAGGTTGCTACTCTGGAACAAAGTTGTTAGCTCTTACCACCAGTCCACCTCCATTAACAAAAGGGACCTGTGTTTAATTTCTCATCTTAGTAGTGTTTTACACACCTGCAAAGCAGCAATCACAGCCAGCCTTAGGTGGATATTGTGGTTTAGCCCCAGCTGGCAACTAAGCCCCACTCAGCCGCTCGCTCACTTCCCCCCCTGTCCCAGTGGGACAGGGGAGAAAATTGGGAAAAAACTCATTGGTTGAGATAAAGGAAGAAAGAAGGAAACAACAATGATAACAACAATAATAATACCGACAAAGGAATGTACAAGAACAAGTGATGCCCAATACAGCGATTGCTCACCACCCGGTGATCGATAGCCCGTCCCCAAGCAGCGATTCCTGCCCCCCAGTTAACTCTAGTTTATGTACGAGGCATGACATTATATGGTGGGGAATATCTCTTTGGTCAGTCTGGGTCAGCTGTCCCAGCTGTGTCCCCTCCCAGCTTCCTATGCACCCCCAGCCTTCCTGCTAGCAGGCCAGCACGAGAAGCTGGACTGTCCTTGACTGCTCAGCAACAACCCGAAACATCAGCACGTTATCAACATTTTCTCATCCCAAACCCAAAACATAGCCTCACACCAGCTTCTGTGAAAAAAACCAACTCTATCTTGGTTGAAACCAGGACAGTGGATTATAGTATTTATGGGTTTTAAAGTGCAACATCTTTGGGATCTGATTGTTTGTGTGTGAGGGAGAGCTTTACAGTTTTGGTATTACACTTTCTGTCTGTACTGGCTTAGTTTCATGCCTCTGGTATAAGGAAACCTTTACTTAACTCAAGTGCCTGGCACAATGAATGTAGCTCTAGAGCTACAAATGACAGGTCTATATGAAATAACTAGATATGTTCTAGTTTAATGAGAACTACGTGTGAAATCCACACATACCATTAACAGTTCCTTGAGACATTCATTTATTTCATATTAGAAACAATGTGTTTTATAACAGCTGCTCGATCTTTTAAAATCATGTTGCATGTGTTTACCAGCATTATTTGAAGAAGTATAATGAAGTATAATTTACTTTTAATTTTTATATTTATAGTCATTCTGACCATGTTTTCTTTTTGTCCTGTTGAGCATGATGGGTCAAAATTCTACCTTGTGAACAAAGCTATTTCAAGACTCTTGAGTAACTTTGAATAATTTCATCTTTACTGTCACCTCCTTGCTTTTATTTAACTTTTGTTTCTGTCTCCTTGTTGTGCTGCGAGATTTTAACGAACATGTTCAGAGTGATTTACACTTCTATAGCTGGTCTCTCAAAGTGCTGATCAAACATTAATAAAGCTTCACAATGGAGCTGCTCAGGAATATTTTGATCACCTTTTTTATGGAACACACAGATTCATCAAAACAAAGAATCTGTTTTGATAAATTTTCCATTTAGAAAACATTCTGATAGAGTTTTGAAGCAGACAAACCCCACATACTTCAACAAGATTTCCACATATTTTGGTAAAACTTTTCATTTGAGTGTTAATTAATAATTTAAAAAGCCAAATTAAGCATTTTAAAAGCATTAAATTAAAAAGTTTAGACTGATGAGATTTGAATTGATCAAATGTTTAGTTCCCAAATGTTTGCAAAATTTCAGTTCAATGTCCCATTTGAGATCAAGGAAAGAAATGCAAAAGGGATGTATTTACCAGGGAAATTGAAGCACATGAAAAATCACTGAACTGTGTTGCATTACATACCAAGTTTTGTCCTGACAAAAATGCCAAGAAAGAAGACAGTTTGAATAATCTAATGTATGCCTAATGTATAATTAATAAAATCTCAGGTCATTTACAGATGTCACTGTTGTTCTGTCTATTCACAGGAACACACTCCGTTGGAGAATAAGCAAAATCAGACAGTCTCAAAAGCAGTGTTCACTTTTCTGTTTTCTTCCTGCTATATTAAAGTATAGATGACATTTGTCTCCCATTAATTAACGCCTTTAATTAATTTTAGGCTAAGCAGGTGGGAATCACTGATTTCCATCGGCTAAATTAAGGTAAAGGGAGATTTAACTTTAATGAGTTGACTTACTAACCCTGTAAATATTTTTTTCTATTTTTAACTAATTCATATGTATTAACACAGAAAAGTGCTATTGTACAGTGTATTGTACAGTGTGATAACATACTATTTCAGAAGCAGAATATATGAGTACATAAACAAAGGTTGATTTAACCTTTGTGATGCTTTTACATCACACTGTATATAAGCCATATGATATTCAAGTGATATATAGGTGAGGAATTTAAGGTAACAGTCGAAAGAAAAAAAAAAGATCACTTTGAGCTTGGTTTTGTCAGGATTTTGGTTGAAATCAAGCTAATCTGACAATGTTTATAGACAGATGACGTCAATGCTAGATGCTGAGGAAGGAAACAATACACAGTAATTAGTCCCAAAGCTGTTTTCTAAGCCCTGGATGGGAAGCTCCATTCTGCAGGGTCTTAGGGGTCTGTGGAAAGATGCTGGAGGCTCTCAGCTCTTCACTGGAAGATGCACACAATCCATGCTTTATAGCAGCACTCAGCATCTTCCAGGATGAAGCCCATCAAAGTTAGTAAGCACAATGATCTGAGAGTAAGCAGTTTGATCCAAGATTTTAATTTCATTTCTGCTCACTAGAATCAGGAAATTCATCAGTAAGATCCGCTGTCATTCAGTACAATAGGATTATAGGATCAGCAATCAGATGCTGTCATGAAGACAAGAAGTTTATCACTGGCATTTCTTATTCCTTTCTCATTTAAAAATTACCTTCAACATTTAGTTGATTTTTCTCAGCAATTAAATGCATAGGCTTTAAATAATTGGGCTTCCTTAGCTACCTCAGTGTTACAGTAATAAGCTTCATTCAGCTGATAACCCTGTGTAGGGCCAAGCTTACAGTGCAATACTTAGGGAAATATTCTATTGTGGTAAGCAGCCTGTACCTGTAGCTGTTTGTTAGTTGGTTTTTTTGTTTGTTTTCTGAATATTATATTCAAGTAATGCAAGAGGCACACTAATAGGTTTTGCCTGTGCTGTCAGTGATTTGGTCAGTTCTCTTAAACCCACAGATTTTTCCCAAAATTAGTCTATGTTAACTTGCTGCTATTCTTCTTTCTTGGGGGTTTGCCACTCTACACTCTGTGTTGGGCTAACAAAACTAAGGTAATATTCAAAGCCAGCTCAGCAATGGCAGGCTGCTAAGGCATGCACGTCTCCTCTCTTGTCAAAGTGATGTCACTGCTGGCAAACAATTCAACAGAGTGGATGCACAAAATAAAGTTCTTGACTCCTGTGGTTGACACATTTATCTAGAAATGGGTAAAACTTTTCTTCTAATAACTACTCATCAAAGTTTTGCAAAAAAATCAATTTTATATGGATGTGAAATACAGAATCAAGCCTAGGAATAAGGGTTAAAAATCAGTACTTGATCGTCTTTCCTCTGTTTTTATCTCAGCCTATACTCTATGCTCCAAACATCAAGAAGAATTTTCATGTATCTTTGAATGGTTTTAGCTTTAGGAGGTCATGGTTTGAGGAGGAATGTCAGATGGTTTTTGTTTTCCAAGGTGGCCATTGCTCAGTTTTTACTCAGCTAGCTCTAAATGTGTCTCATTTCAGTATTCTGTTGCTTTTTGATTTTGTTTTGAGGTGTTTTGCATAATGGAGGGAGAATTACATGCCTAATATAGCTTTCTGTGCTCTACTTCAGAGAAACAGGAGAGTAATGTGGGTGGGAGCGAGAAGCTCTCAAAAGCTACTAGGATCTACCTTAACCTTCCTAAATTCTTTATATCTTGCCTGAGAACAAACAAAAAAAAATCTGTGTCACACTGAGAATTGAATTCTTTTTCAGGTCTTTTTTCCCTGAAGCACATGTCTCTTCTTCCTAAGAAAGTAATGACGTAACATAACTTCATTTATGAAAACTGATGAGACCACAATCTTTTATGAAATAAGTTCAGGTTAATTTACATTTTATGTTATTGTAAAACTGCCAAAAATAGTCAACATGTGATTTTGCCATTTCAAATTTTACATTGAAAATTATAAGAGTACCTACTGGCAGAAGTGTTCCATATAGAAGAGCAAAATATTTAATGGCCCATCTGTATGCCTGGGATATGTAGGCTTCACTGGGCTTTCTAGCAACACAAGAATTCTAGCAGGGCTAACCAGTGCCTATTATACATGTATAACTTTGGAAATGTCTTTGAGTTTCCAACTTCTGAATATATTAAATTTTATGACAAACTTACACCTCTGTAGTTTTAAAAGTTTGCAGAAATGGCACCAATAACATAGTACTCAAAAATTTCTTTATGGAGAGAGTGGTCAAACATTGGAACAGGCTTCCCAGGGAGGTGATAGAGTCACCATCCTGGAGGTGTTCAAAAAACTTGTGGATGTGGCGCTTCAAAACATGGTTTAGTAGCTATGGTGATGTTGAGTTGACAGTTGGACTTGATCTTAAAGGTAATTTCCAACCTTAATGATTCTGTGATTCTGAGACCTATACTTTTGAGGGTGTTTTTTTATATGTATAAAACATTGCAATATTGTGTTTATGAGCACTTAAAGATTCTCCACTGTTCAATGTTTTATATTTACTGTGCTCTAGACTCAAGAGTATTCCAGAGCAGTGAATAATATCAAAATGCTTGATTAAAAATAAACCACTTAAAACCAAAACAATTTTTTGCTTTTCTTCCTCCGCAGTTTTCATGGAATTCTTATAGTGGTTTGCTGGAAAGTGCGATTTGGCTTAATGGCTTTAAAAAAGTCATAGTCTAAAGTTTAAAATAACTCCATTACTGGGAGTAGTTTCATACTTGCATGGGGAAGAAACAGTTGGGAGATTTTTATGGTCTACAGCTGAAATAGAAACCTTGCTCCCAAGTTCTGTTTGCAAAGAAGCAGAAAAACAGCAATCTTCAATGACTGCAGTCTTTTGAACATTCAAAGCTTAAAAAGGGAAAGAACTCCAGAATGACCCTCTGTACCCCATAGCTCTGTAGTACCAACGGATAAATTTTGTTTTTTAGATCTGACTACATATAGCCTAAATCACTAGCTGTGGTCCCACTGAGTTTCTGCTGAGACCCTCTCAAATTATTAAAATAATTAATGTTACTTTTTACATAAATCTCCATAGAAGTAACAAGCTGGACTAGCTCATCACTTATCAGTTTTTGAGAGGAAAACAATAGTATCAATCCTATGAATCTGGATTTTACCTGTGCTGCAAGCTGAAAGTGTGGTAAGCAGGAAAATATACACCTACATGCTCATTGGTTTATCTATAAGTTAATAACACCTATCACACTTGTGGCACCAAACTTTTCCCGTAAGAACAGATCCCAGTCAATAAGACTCTCTTGAGGCAGTTACGTTACAGTGCCTTGATCTGAAAAGATATTTGTATACAATTTGCAATATAACCTGGCAATAAGATGTCTCTTGTTTTCTGTCTTCATCAACAGGTCCTGAAAACTCTACTTCTTCCTGTTGATTTGTGCTCTCATTTGTGTTCTTCCGGATGTCATCTTGTCTATATGGAAAACAGATCCAGTAAGAAGCTAAAGACACAGGCTTAGATGTAGGAAAAATGCATAAAACCAGAAGAGTTTCATATCAGACACAAAGAAAATGTCCTGAATTAAGTGCATCAATCTCTACTAAGGCTTAAATTGCAAAAATAAAGCAATTTATGAAGAGATTCAAGTAAGTATCATATCACTTCATGAAGTTAAGTGAAACTACTGAAAAAATGCAGTACGTCATTCTGTTAATATCTGTGGAATGAAAACTATAGTATTTTTTAATAGCCAAAGAGAAAGAACAGGCCAGTTATCAAACTGATACACAGAAGTTTGGAAAACACTTCACTACCAGAAAGCTACTCCTTTTTAAGAATAAAAAATAAGATAACTTGTTGAAATGTTTTGCATAATTTTGGGGCCATTCATTTGGAGGATTCCTAATTCAAGACTAGATTATGATTGAAAGTCTGCAACTGAGATAAGGGTGTATGGAAGTTACTGTCTCAAACTTAATAGAGCAATCAACATTTTCTAAGCTGATGGAACATTTCAGATGGGCAATTGAACAATCTTACAGTGCAATCTCTTGGCATATTAATAATTTTTCCTGTTTATGAAGATATTCCCTCAGCAACTTTGAAATGTTACAAAAGGTGAGAAAAGCAGAACAGTTAGTATCGCTTGGAGGGAGTTTAATTGGATCAAGTTTTGGTGTCTCCCTTAAGACAATGTGAATAATTTTTTAGATTACATTGACTATATTAAGTCTGCATTGACTACAGTGAGAGGTTTGACAACTGCCTCGGAGAGAAGGACTTACACTGTAAACATCACGACTGTGTGAAATTAATCCCATCCTTTGAAATTCAACACATGAAGAAAGGTAGCAAGAGGAGAATATACTACTCAAATACAGGCTGAACTTCCTAGAAGTGAAAGGAGCAATGGAAAATGTTCAAACAAGATTTTTGTCTCTTCATGAAGCTTAAAAAATGTCTTGGCTTTGTACAAAACTGGTATGCTTGTTAGAAAGAAAAACTTTTTACAGTATCTAGAGAAAGAAAAAAAAATCCAGAAGAGAAGAGTTTATAAGGAGAAGAGCAAGAGGAACTATTTTTAGGAATGTGTAACTACTAAGAATTGTTCAAGAGGCAGTTTGTGAGTGGGATCAGACCTCCAACTGAGCAGGACATATAAGCAGGACACTAGTGTATCAGACAGCATGCTAAATACCTGAGTTAAAATAATGAGAAAAAAAAAAAATCTAACATAGACAAAGAGAACTGATTATGTCTGGGAAAATAATTTTTTACCATATTATGCAAAATGTGTGTTTAAGTAAAATAACCTTGAAAAAGTTTGTTATTATTTTAGAAAATAGAGGATGTAAGCTGAAGTTGGCATGTCAAATGATGTATCCTTTTTGAGAGAAAGATAATGATAAAGAGCTTGAGCCCATGAAAATATATTTTTAAAGTAACTATAGAAGCTAATGAAACAGCAAAAGCAAATGCAAGAATGTATGTTTGCTCTGTATTATTATCACACTAAACAGAAATAATGTTATTAAAGAATACAGTTGCAGGACATATATCAGATATAAGAACTGTGGGAAGCCAACTATAGTAATGGTAGACAATCAATCATAATTTGATTTTGTGCATTTATATGTTTTTTAGAAGAGTATAAATCTAAACAAAAAACTCTAAAACCCTAAAACTGTATCTGCAGTCTAATGGTCTCATAGAAAATAGTATAATACTTACTAAAAAAATCCATTAAATATTGGGGGACTAATTGTCAAAACAAATTTATGTGGCAATGCTCTTGAGCCTGGGATTATCACTGGCTAACACTGTTCGACAGGAAGTTTAAAAGGGCACTACCTGACTGTGTAACCACCAAAAGGTATAAACAAGGATACTCTGAATTCATATGAATAGTAGAAAAAGGTCAAAGAGAAAATATAATATGATAAACACCATGTGTGACCCTTTGCAGCAGCAAAATACTGTG
Source organism: Phaethon lepturus (assembly GCF_000687285.1). NCBI lineage: Eukaryota > Metazoa > Chordata > Aves > Phaethontiformes > Phaethontidae > Phaethon > Phaethon lepturus. Next base: position 21,190 of record NW_010548100.1, on the reverse strand, counting down.
AATGCAGGATGACTAACAGTGAAAGAAGCAGAATATTCATGTGAAATTATTCTTTGCTCCTGGAAAATGGGTTAGTGTTAGGGTTAGGATTAGCAGGGTCTCTGCTAAATGAGAACAGACCTAGAAAGGAGCTGAAATCTTTTCCTACAGTAGGAAGAAAGGGGAAAAAAAAGAAAATTATCAAGCCCTCAAATGCTTAAACTAAACAGGGGAAATCAATAGATTAAATAGCACGAAATAAAAACAAACTAGCAGGCCAACACAAAATCTGCGTAAAGTAGAATGCTAATCCCATGAGTTGACTTAGAGACCAGATGAGAGACTGTCTGTGAATTATGTATTACGAATATATTCCTTTAGAAAATAAAAGATGGAAAGTACTCACCATTACAAGGCTTTGGACAAAGTTACATGCTCTGAACTGTTCTGAGTAAGACTAATGACATGAACAGCTTGAGTTCATATGTCCCTAACACAAACTCTTGAAAACATTTGTTAGTCTACCTGTTATACTAAAGACTCGTCGTAAAATAACAGCATATTGAATACACATTAATCACCACCTGTGAATACTGTGTGACATCTGTTTCTTGTCGTCTGCTCAGTCTCTTCTGACTGTTTATTCTCCTTTGTCTGGAATGTATTTAACACTTTCTCACATTCAGTTTCCAGTCTTACTGAAATTCTTTCTGAAGATTCACTTTTTCTTCAATTCCAGAAAATATAGTCCTAATATCTTCTCTGCCATGTTGTTTTGACAGAGGAGAAAAAAGATAAAAGAAGCATACAACAATTTCAAATATTCACTTTCTTTCCTATTACAACCATCTTTTTATGTCTGTTCTTCTAATATCTTATAAACAGAAAGACTTGTTTTTGCATTCGTACTTCCTTAGATAATGTTCTTATCATTGTTGTCAAATGTCTTTTTGTCTACAAAAAAGAAACAAAGTTTATGTTAATGACTTGGAGGCGCATTTTATAGTTTGTTGCTGCAAAAGGCCATATTTTCCACTCAGTTACCCACATAGAGCACCAGTGCAATGGTCATACTGTCAATGGATTTAATTGCAGATTAATTGCAGTGTAGATGAAGGAAGAATCAAATCTGGAGAATCTGTAAGAATTAGGAGACTGATGAGCTGTTGGTGAGAATCCTATCTGGCTGTTATGTGCTTAGCTGTTTTCAGGCACTGTTAGTGTTGTGTGCTGGCATGTGCTCAATGAAGGCAGGAGGAAATACAACACACCAGCAGGGAGGATCACAGATTATTTAGCATCTCACTTTCCAAATAAGGAGTAGTTATCATCCCCATGTTTCAATACAATACAAGCCCTGGTTCTTGTGCTGACCCTTAAACAAACACTGGTGGTAGGTCTGGTATAAATGGATAGACTAAATTTCTAGGAGATACTGGGGGTATTCAGGAAACCATTGAGTTTGACCTTACAACAATGGACACTATAGGGCCTTTACAGTTTTTTTCTGTGAATTGGAAACTGAGGTGGACAAAGAACAGAACTCATACCCAGAAGCACGAATATAGTTGGCATTTTTTAGGTATATTCTTCGCTTTTTTGTTGTGTGATCTTCCTAAATTAGGTCATTGATCCCAGAAACTTGAATTCTTGAAACAAGTTCTCACATAAGGTAAAAGAAATTTCTTTCACACTTCTTGCTGAATTACTTGTCTGCTCTCAGAAGCCATTGTAGACTGGCTACACATCACCATACCATCTTTTAAAAAAAATATTCCCCATTCTGCAGAATATGTTAGGTTGAGTATAAATTAGTATATGTATGGGAAAATATAAACATATACTGCTTCCTAACTTCTTCGTGCTTTGTCAGCAGAATATCGGATGAAAAGAACAGAAAATTCACAATGGAGATGTGAATTTTGGGTTAAAGCTTTGTAAATTTCAGGATGCAGCAATGCTCTTGTATAGCCTTGCTCCTTGTGCAGTCCTCAGCTACCACCTTCCCTTCTGTAAGTCACTAAATTTTTAAAGTCTGAGTAAGAATGCTGTTTTCCACTAAAGCAAAAATCAGTTTTCCATAGGTTTGATTTGTAGTCTTTTCCAAGACTTTTATTTACTTGGTTTTGTTGTTGAAATCTTAAGATTCCTTCCTTTCAAATGAAATATTGACATTTTGTTAACTCAAGTTTTTGATGACCAGTTAGAAACACAGTAAAGGAGCATGATTTAAGAAAAGTACTGATTGTCAACTCTCCAGAAGCCCATCACCTGTAAGACTCTTGCCTAAACATTGAGGGATGCAAGCCACAAACAGTTTTTTAGTTGCAGTTGTTGTTCTGTTCTCTTCTCAGTACTTTGTTTGCTTACAAATTATACATCAGTGTGCTTTATGTAATTACTGGCAAATAAATAGTGACATACATATGTGAAAAAATATAAATCACCCTATTTTTTTATATTTACTGGCTTGATGAACCAACCCAAACTAGCGAAAGGTTGCACCAGTAATAGGCAAATAGTAGTTATTTTCATTCTATATAGTTATATATAAAACTAAGGAATTAAAGGGAAATTTTTATGTATGACATGTTATACCAAACTGGGCAGAATACCAAAATGTGTGCTGTGAAGAAAAATGAGCTGAAAAAGCATGTTGAAAGCATGTGAAAAAGCATGCTCAAAATAAACTTCTAATATTTTCCAATAGAAAAACTTTGGATCTGAAATTCATGCTTTTTTCTCCAGAAGCTGAGATGTGGATTTCTGTACTGATCCCCTGTATAAATGATCATTCATCTCAAAAATGTTAATAGGACAAAATCCAAACATGCAAACAATTGAGTGAGAATAAGCTGTAGAAAGAAAAATCCCACCTGAGCTCTGAAAAGAAGATCTAGATAAGATTCTTGGACTAATTCCTCCTCTCCTTTTCTAAGAAGCAGCAACAGAAGAAAAAAAATGCAAGTTTATTATTTATTCCTCCTTTGTTCTGAAAGTGGTGAATTTTTTTTAAGAGGAAGATTTGCTGATTCATATGGCATAGAGATCAGAAATGTCCTCAATTTCTGTAGAGTGAAAACATCAGCAATTTTTCAGCATGAGGAGACAGAAAGCTTGGCTAAAAATACATAAAAGCACATTTGGAATAAGGGGAAAAGCAACCTAAAAATATTACTTGTATGAGCATAACCTATTTAGGTGTTGTAAAACCACTGCCAGATTATGTGGTCCCATATTTCCAGGGCTCTTACAAGGTCATCCATTAACCCTGCTATCTTTACAAAATGGCTCATGCCAACTGTATTTAGCAGAGTTGTTGTTTAGATGCACACATCTACTTCTTGCTCTTCAGTTCACTTCATCCCTTGATTATAACCCTCCTCTCAAGTGAGTGAAGCACCTATGGTGATTGAAATTACCAGTCTGAGAATAGAGGGGAACTCTGAGTAAACATTTGAGTTAACTTGAGAGAGATCATGCTGAATGGCATGGCCACTTTTTTAATCCTTTCCTTACATGGCAAGGAAAATACAGACTTACATGTGTGAGAGCACTGAGAGACTGGGATCAGTTTTCAGTATTGGGGGTCTGTGTTATGTGAACAGATGAATAGAGTTATATGGATTTTCTCATAGTCTTTCTTTCCTCCATCTCTAATACCAATAGGCACCTATGTTTACAACTATAGAGGATTTAGTGTTGTAGAGGAAAACAACTATATTTTTTGTGTTTAATTTTTTTCAATATGAAATGTCAGTTGTCAAGCACCATCAGAGTTGGTATCATTTCTAATCACCCACTACTTTATAGTGAACTACACAAACATCCTGGGCTGTACAAGGCTTTAAAATACTTCTAGGAGATCCAGGATGATGAAGGACAAGATAAAGTAAAGATTCTGGAAATCCAGATCAGGAAGTCCTAGAAAACCAGGTGAATTTCTATGAGGGAGAGGAATTCTGGAAACTCTGAGACTGTCTTTCTGAGTTGGAGGAGCTGGAGCAGGAGGAGCCTTGAAAGCACCTGGTCAGACACTCACATGCAAAAAGATGCATGTACTACTGGAAGCCCCCAGAAACTAAGACCAATACATTCCTTGGCTGTCTCCCAGCCAGAAGGCTGTTACCCTGAACTAGCCCATGCTCAAGCAGCTCTTACAGATTGTCTAGTCCCTGGCCCCCCTCTTGATGTTACTGTCCCAGAAGATGGTAGAATCCCATACTTCCTAGAAGTCCATCATATGAGATCAGGCTTGAAAGCATGAAGATTTGAAGTAGTTTTCAGAGGCAGATCATAAAATGTGAAATATTTGTTATGAAAAGTTTGTTGTGTATTAAAATAATTTCTTATTTTAAAAAAATAACATTGTATTACAAAACCCACAACAGTTACCCTCTTGTCAGGCAATGCTTCCAACTGGCTGTTGAGTACAAACACTCTAGGAAGCAGGAGTGCCAATGAATTGTGATACACAGAGGCAAAACTATATCATTTGGGGTAAATCTAACACTTTTCTCCTCACTAATTAATCTATGTTTATTAGGATTATACAGCATTTTGTTTGGAAAAAAAGAAGGAACAAAGAAGATTATCCTATGCCCAAGAGAAGGGGTAGATACTACAAAGTTGTTTTATCCTTAAGAATACTAAAACTATAGAATTGATTAACCCTACATTGTTGTAGTCTAGTACTAAACTGCGCAAAAACATTCAGGCATAAAAAAGAGTGAAAACTACTTCTTTCCCTGAGGACATTTCTTTTTTTTTTTCTAGTATGAAAATGCAGAATTTTCTTACCTAGGAAGATAAAATGAGGAAAGTTGTCAAAATCGTGATAGATATATGCATTTCATCCCTTCTAGCACTTAATATTTCCTGTCTTACAGTGATAGGACGAATCGTAGAGACATGCTTTCAATCTTCACACAGTGCAAAGTAACAAAGAGATTTGCTGGGAGATTGCCAGCTCCTCAGGGGAAGGATTATCTTGCAGAATAGATGGGGCAAGCCACCTTCATGTCAGTGAGGTGACATATTCAGAAAGTGAGAGAAACTTTGAGAACTTACAAAGGCTTGCAAGTGATATTGTGGATTGTGGAGCTGCTTAATTTTTTTCACAAAACGTTTATCCAGAAGATACTATACAAGTTTCACTGAGCCTCCCAAACCCAGCCCTCCAGTGTCCATCTTGGGAGTATGGGAAATAGAGAGTCCCGTTATAAAAGCTAAGGTCCTTATTCAATCTCATGGCAATAAGTATTCCCCACTGCAAAATGAGAATGGATTCCATTGTGCACAGACTATGGTCTGGAGAAAAAGGTCCTCACAGAGTCTGAACTATATCAATCCGAAGCAGTTCTGCTTTTTTCTGATTTATTGTGGAAGTTACAGTATCTTAGAAAGTGCAAAGACCAGTCTCCTTCCATTATTGCTCTCAGGCAAAATGTGAAGGTGGGGAGCATAAAAAAAAAACCCAAACCCCAAAAAACTGCTTTAGGCATTTGCCACTAGCAAGCCAGTACTAAATGCAGTAGTGGTAATAATGATTAACTATGCTGAATTTCAGAAAGCTAACTTAAAAAAAAAAAAAAAAAACAAAACCCACTAAAACCCAAAACCACAAAACCTGAGCTATTCTGCAGTGCAGGTCAGTCCTAAGAGAATATTCCTTCTAGACAACATACTGTGAGATTTAAATCTCTATGCATTCTATAGGAAAAAAAGAGAAAAATACTGAAGCAAGGTATGAAGAAGTAGAGGTGGTGCATAGTGACGCTTCTGTGAGGAGTATATACTGTTACAAACACAGTAATACTCAGGACATAAAATTTTATATCCCCAGGGCGTTTTGAGACTGGGATCAAATTAAGTTCCCCTGACAGATTTCTGTGTTGCCAGTATTTTTGCTAAAGATATGGGCTCGATGTTTTATGCCTAAGTCTCCTAACACAAACAGAAACATGAAAGGAAGTGAACAGAACTGAAGCAAGGGACAACTGAGGTAATCAAGAAATTTTCAGTGGAAATGTTATCTTCATGGTGCAACTCTGGCTTATGGGAGCTGTACAGTAATGTTAAGTGGCAAACCATGATGGCTGATCCTGCCAACAAATTTGTTGGTGACAAGAGAAATTCAGTCTGACACTGTTAGTAGCATGACTGCTGTTTTTGTGCAAAGTGTGCTTTTCCCTCCAAATCCAAAACTTTATACCCCATCCTTCACAGACAGGCCAGTTTCAATAACGGGCCAGGGTTGATATCCTTCACTGACCCAGTGCTATTCACCTGTAATCCCCAACAGGTTTTTCTGGTCTTGCTGGTTATATATCTATGAACACCAAAATATGTATAAAATTTAAAAGCAGATTGCACTTATATTTGGCTCTCAGAAGCATTAGGAGTCTTGGAGTGGTTTGTAGAATATTGTCTCACAATATTAGGTAAAATGGGTAGAGCAAGTCAAGAGATTACTCTCTGTATCTGCAATTTCAAAACTGAAGGGAGGTATTATCCCTGTAAACATTCAAGGTCAGGTTGGACAGGTTGGACAAGGTTCTGAGCAACCTGGTCTACTTGAAGAAGTCCCTGCTCATTGCAGGGGAGTTGGACTAGATGACCTTGAAAGGTCTCTTCCATTCCAAACTATTCTATGATTCTATGATTCCAAAGCACATAGAACGAACAGTAATAATCAGTGAGGATTTTTATTGTTAATAATTGATATACAGTCCTGGCACACACTTTTCCCCAAATCATATGTTTTCTTCAGGTCACTTATACCATGCTCTATGGGAAAACCTGAAAGTGGAAGATGGATGGGTCAAAATCCACCCAGAGATTTACTTTTTGGAGCCTGCTTAGCTGATATTTGTCTTCCACTAACATAACAAGTTCTAAAACTGTATCATTTCATGCCAAATTACTAACATAAAAGATTCTTACCAGTGGCAAATTTCCTGATATCTCATTTTAATTGTGGCATGTATTAATGAATTTCTTTTTAAAAAATCAAAACATCTCTGGATGCTGTTGGATAGATATTTTCAAGATTCAACTGGTATGAATATTTACTGAAAATGTTAATAATCCCTGTGGAGGAGTAATGAAAACATATGAACATATCTGTCTTCATTTTTAACTCAAAATGTCATCTTGTTACACATTCACAGAGTGAAAATTGTCAAATGGTCCACACATTTCATTTATCATTACTTTAAAAACAATTTAAAATTCTTTCCTTTCTTTTGACTTTGTCATATGTAAAGTAAATTTTATCTGTATTTTTTAGATGCTTAAATACGTAGAATGAGAAACACAAAGGAAAAAGGGTATGAGGTTGCTGAAAGCTATCAGGCCTTGTTATTTTAAAACTATTATGTCTGCAAAAAATAACACAGAAGACCATGTGTAGGTCTATTTGTGGGCAAAAACTGAAAACTATCATGAGCCAAATTCTTTGATGAGGTTTTATGGGGATAGAGAGCTTGGAGGAGGAGAAGCGAGACAGGGTGGTGGAGAAAGTCTGTTACTTGAAATGAAGAAAGTATACCTGGTATAAAATGTTTAGAAATAGTACATCACTTTTTCCTGACTTGAACTTTAGACAGCGTATTGACATTAAATCAATTTTTTAATATAAAAGGACTTCACTAAAGAAAAGATCTGAGAAATCTAAACTGAGACTGAAGTCTCCCTAGGCCCGATCTTTCTTTCCTCTCAATAGCAACAATGTCAGAAAGAGAACCAAGATCAAAATCCCAGAAAGGAGTATTCTTTTTGCCTTTTAAAATTTCTATGCTTATGAAGACATAGTCTGTGTTTCAGCCTTTGAAATATTGACTAAGTTTTCTTTAGGAGGAAGGTATAAAGGAAGTGTGCCAAGAAACAGGAATGAGTCGCTTTAGTCATGGAATTTGTTCTCAGTTGCAGTGATGTGTGAACTTGAGGCAAATTATCACCTTTGGTCAAACTGAGAGAGAGGGAAAGTACTGCACTCTCAGCATCACAGCAAATATCTGACAAGTAGAAATAGTTTATGAATAATACCTAATACAGTATGCTCAGCTCTCTTATTTCATCTCCCTCCTGGTGTTATAAATCAACACTGGCATGAATATCATAGTCTATTTGCTAAGCCACTTGGGGAGGGGAAATAAATAAAAATTAGTATTTGAAGAAAAGGATCAACTTGAGATCTGCATTAAATGCTTCACATTCACTATGTGATAGATATACTGCCTCTTTCTTGCAGCTTAGAACTTATTTAATGGTCCAGCTGAAATTATTTCCATAATGAAGGAATACATGAAAACAAATACTGCAAAGAGCTGTCTATCTATCTAACTGTCGCAGTTTAGCCTCAGACAGCAACTAAGCACCATTAAGCTGCTCACTCACCCCACTCTGCCCAGAGTGGGATGGGGGAGAGAATGGGAAATAAAAGTTTAATAGGACAGCAGAGAAAGAGGAAATAACAACAACAACAATATTCTTGATAAAGCAATATACAAAAACAAGTGATGCACAATGCAACAGTTGCTCACCACCTGCTGATCGATAGCTCATACCCAAGCAGCAATTCCCATCCTAGGGGAACTAGGTGTTCCTAACACTAGGCAAACCCTAGTGTTACATAATGAGCATGATGTTATATGGTAGGGAATATCCCTTTGGCCAGCCTGGGTCAGCTGTCCTGGCTGTGCCCCCTCCCAGCTTCTTGTGCATCTCCCCACTGACAGAGCATGGAAAGCTGAAAAGTCCTTGACTTAGTATAAGCACTACAGCTACGTAGGCAACAGCTAAAAACATCAGTGTGTTATCAACATTATTCTCATACTAAATCCAAAAGACAGCACTATACCAGATGAAACCAGGACACTGAGTTAGTTACAGGAGTAAATGTATTAGAGGGAAATATGAGCAGGAGGATGCTACTGAAACATTGACAGTAGGAGTAAGAAGTGAAGCAAGACTATCAATACATTCTTAAGAAAACAGTGACAGTGGTATAGGCAGCAGTACATGCCCTTCATGCTGACTTTTTTTTTTGCCAGCGGGAGTTTTACGTACTTAAAGGATTTTGTATATCTGAACTGCTGATCATTCATGCCTTGTAAAAGCAAGCTCATATGAGTTCATTTTATTAAATCAAAAACAAGTAAAGGTCTGTTAGAATTTTTCATATATTTTCCTAAAGAAACTGTAAGTTTATTTTTTCCAGGACACTTCTTCATCTTCACAACTGGACACAAGTCCAGTTCTGCATTATTTAAATCTACTTTCCTGAAATTACGGCAGTCATACTAGCTGAAAGATCTGAAAAAAGAGAAAGAAATTAAAATCATGAGACATCTAGAGGGAAAAAAAATCTAATTACAACAAAGACAAATTAGGTCTTCACTCATGTTTCCGATAGCAAAGAAGTAACATTCCCTGGGAAGTATCCAGGAAAATGCAATTACCTTAAAAAGTATTTATCAAACAAAATACTAAAAAAAAAAAAGGTAAAATCCAATGTAAAGAATGAAAATATATGAAATAATAAATAAATTCATAATTTTAATCTTTCTTTCCTTTCAGTAAGAGAACCTTGAGGAAGGAAGCAATGACAGCATGGTGACAAACTACCCTAAACTTCCATGATAAAAATAAAGCTTAGTCAAAATTAAATGGTATAAACTGATATTACAGATTAGTATGTAAATCTATTCCCACTCAAATGTATTAAACTTATATGTGCAGAAGACAATGAATGGACTAGCACAAGAGGAAGATACAAATTCCATAAATAATGGCAGGAAAATAAAAAAGAATCACAAACAGGCAAGTAGAGATGGCAAGGTTTTATTGGATTTGGAAAGGCAGAAGACACACCCAGTGGGGTTAAGTGTGAGTTGTTCTTCAACCCTCAGCTCCCCAGCCCTACAAATTCAAAGGGGAGCTGCCCCTTTGCCAGGCAGCTCTACATGGGATGATTCAGAGGTATTCCAAGGACTGGATGATCCCAGGAGCACACACCCACCCTGTACACAAATGTTGTTGAATGTCGCTGTCGTGTCACATGGCAGGGAAGGAGGCTCAGTCCTGACTTGTGTTCTAGTCCGTGGTGGTAGGAAGAGCAACAGAAGCTAAAATAAATACAGAGTATAATTTCTGAGAGGTGAAAGTGGTAATGGAACAGGGAATGGAACAGGAAACCCAAATACCATCCCCCATACCTATTTGTTTACTTTTGAAACAGCTGGACTGAGAAGGCTCTTTGAATGTGCCTTTCGTAATGTGCCTTTAAGAAATCAGTGGTAAGGGTTGGAAAGTATTTCCAGTCTATTTCCTTTAGGATGCTACTGATGTGATCAGCTCAGTCCCTTCCACCAGGCACCCAAAACAAAGGGCAAGGATCAAGACCACTTTATTCTGAGATGGTCATTGTAATTCTTTCCAGCACATTAGGCACAAATATTATCTTTGCAGAAAATTGCATAATTGCAGAACATCACTGAGGGGTTCACTAATTAATGTAAAACCAAACCCATACTTTATTAATACCATACAGGTTGTAGAGTTCCTAGACTTGTAGTCTTTTTATATCTATGATAAGATTTTCAGTGTGAGGCTTTGCTGGCCTAAGATGCATAGAGATGCAAAAAACCAGAGAATTAAGAGAATAATGGAGAATTATATTCTCCAATATACCTTATTGGAGAATTTCCTGTCAGAGGTAAATATTGACACAGTGGTGGCCAGGGTTACTGCATATGATAAAACTGTTTTCCTAATCAGTTTGCAGAGGATACAGTAACATACCATCCCTCAATTCCATGAGTTTTCATCTCCCATTTTAACTTCAGAGGCCAAGACCATGTTTAGACACTGACATGGTCTATCTTGTATAGTCTGCCTTAGCAAATCTGTGTTAGGCATAAACTGTGGATCAATTTTTTTCTAACACACAACCTTAGAAGACTGCACTAAAAATAATATTTTAGAATCATTATTATTTAGGTATAAAAGTTATCTATTAGCTTGATAAATAAATATTTGTAAGTTGTTTTCAAAATAAGGCACATAAAATTCGTTAGTTTACAGATGTCATTTTACAATTGCCACTACAAATCATTCATTTAAAAAATTGCATTAAAGTACACCCTACTGGTGCATAAGCCCTAGCAGACAGAAATTTATATTAAATGGGGAAAAATAAAGCTTTATTTTAAAAAGAGAAGACACAGTGTTTAATTGCTGCTGTGGTATCAGGGTAGTCATGTTGGTCAGTAAGTTATGATCATCTCCTCATCCTCATCTGCCCAGGTCATACACTATTTGGTATATGATGCATGGAATTACACATGACAGTTCTACCAGCTCCAAAAGCATTTGATTGTGCTTAACATGATTTCTATGGTTATCAAAGGAATTAATAATGATTTACCACTTATTGTAAGAGTTGATACCTTCAATAAAGCTGAAAAGAGACAATGAGTATGAATCACATATATACCTGATCTGTAACTTTTTGACACTATTTCCATTGCTCTTCATTCTGCTGAGTTTGACTACATTTTTTTCTTCAATGTTTTCCCTGCTAACTGGTTTCAATGGACTGATGTCGATGTATCTTTTGCCTGAATACTGTATATCTGCACTAAAATAACTTTGGGGTTTTTTTTTCATAGTTTTTTTAAAGATGTGCAAAACTGGGGGTTGGTAAATACTTCGATGAATCTAATCAGACATTAAGATGTCCGTCCTTCCTCTAGCACCCTAACTAGAGGCTGTGATTTCTGTGATTCTGTGACATTTTTATTATTTTTCTGACAAGCTGACAACCTCTAAATTTATCACACTGTATAACACATTCAATCACTTCTTTGGAATCACTGGGAAGGATATTATATTAGATTCACAACTAAAAGAAAAGCAGTTTCCAAGTATTTTGCAGGAAATATGTCAATGAAAGTGGATATGTAGAAACTGTCAATCCCTTTGGAGTTCAAATAAAGTTAGAATCCTAAAAACAAAAGTAAAAGTAGGTTAAAATATGCAATTTTCTTTAGCAGGCAGCTTTCATCTGCTAGTGAACATGCCTTTTTTGTATTTGAGGTATTCTGATTTACAGTGAGAGCCGTGAAGCCACAGGCTCTGCAGGCAGAAGAACGCGTATTTAAAGGCTAAATCAGTCTGTCCTTACTTTGTTGGTATGACTAGTATGGACATACTCACTGACTTATTCTCGGACAGACTTCAGTGTTTAAATGATACTTATACTTGCATGACTTGCTGGAATTTGCCACAAAACCTTATACGGAGTTACCCTAGAAATAGAGTTGTAGATAAACTACGTTAGAGCTGTATCTTCAGCTGTTTACTTCTATGCTGTTGCCCTTAAGTTCTCATCTAGGTGTTGGTATTCATCTTCTGTCTTTGAACTTATGCTCTAATTTTAAGCCCCATGGATCAGGAACAACATTTGTTATGTGTTTATATGAGTGACATCGAATCAGGTCTTACCATGTGATCTTGTAGCCACCACTACATTTTAAAAATCACAGAATCACAGAATGGTAGGGGTTGGAAGGGACCTCTGAAGATCATCTGGTCCAACCCCCCTGCCCAGGCAAGATCACCTAGGGCAGGTTGCACAGGAACACGTCCAGTCGGGTTTTGAAGGTCTCCAGAGAAGGAGACTCCACAACCTCTCTGGGCAGCCTGTTCCAGTGCTCCATCACCCTCACAGTAAAGAAGTTTTTCCTCATGTTGAGGTGGAACTTCCTGTGCTGCAGTTTATGCCCATTGCCCCTCGTCCTGTCACTGGGCACTACTGAAAAGAGACTGGCTCCATCCTCCTGACAGCCACCCTTCAGATATTTATAGACATTGATAAGGTCTCTAATATCTATCATTGATAATATTACAAGGTATCTAAGACCAGATGATGAATATTTTGTAAGTTGATTGTGGCATTTCCTGAAGAAATAACAGATGCCACATGTATATGCAGATGTGTCCATTTAAATGCTACAGACTGAAGTGAGAAAAAACCTGTTCCCAAAAGTTCACCCAGAGAAACATCATTTGCACAAATGCTCATAGGTAAAGACATAAACAGTAAGCAAGTATGTTTCAGAGCATAAATTTGTATTCCTTGAAGTTTTATATACCTTCAGTATTACTCTATGGTATTTGAAAATCTGTCTCATACCTGCTACATGGTGCTTGAATATCAAGAAGAATATCCTGCACTTACAAAGTAAATTTTTCTCATTAATTTTAAATGTTTTACAAACATTAAAGCACCGGATCTCCAACATGCTGCGTAAGGCAGAGAATCTTGCTATTTAAATTATCCCACATATTTATCTTACATTTGTACAGTTTTCACAGCAAATCTGTAACTTATTAACACTGGAATCTAATGATGTAAATCGTTAGTCCTAAAGTTCTCTTCAATAAAATGTAAGTTCTCTATTAATACTATTATTGATATTGTTGTTATTTTTATTATACTTTTAATCATAACTTATGTAATTCAGAATGTGAAACAAGTTAATTCATGAACACTAACTTGACTATGGAATGAGAGATGTCCTTTAGTTACTGCCCTGTATTGATTTTTGACACGTTATATAGCTGTATGATTTGTACAGCTTCAATTTTTTTTGTTTGTTTGTTTTAGTGTTAATGAATATCAAGCAGGATTTTTATATACAAATCTTGTCATACTCCATCTTCATTTAAATACAGTAGTAGAAAGCTGAGAGTGGTATTAAGAAAAAAAGAACTTGCATTCGATTACAGTATTAAGAAATCAATATGGTTATCTAGTCTTTTATGTCTAAGATGGAAAACATAGAATGATGTTCAATCATTAAAATGGTGGCAGGAAAGAATATGAAATAGCACCTGTTTATCATAGGACTTTTCTCCTACCTTTTAATTTCTTTATGTTCTTTCTCTTTTTTACCTGTAAAACAGTTTGCTTTGCTCATTCAATTTAATCCTACCTGCAGAGCAGTGTGACACTACCAGTAAACAGTGCATCTGCTAAAGAACGTTATGTATCAGAAGGTTTTCTTTCAGGATTGGAATCTGACAATACTAATATTTTTAAAAGAACAGGATTTGCCATAATGCATTGTTCAACCTTCTGAACTGAACCAATGCCATAAGCTTCCACTGAGGGCAGTCCCCTCTATTTACTAAAACTTAAAGTCTTATATTTATAATTTGTTAACCTGTCTGAAAATGATGAGTCTTTTCCCCATTCTGCTGAAGGAAATAGGAGTCTAAAAGGCTTCAAGTGGCCTCACCACATACAGTGAAAGTGAAAAGTCCTGGTATGTGGTGAACGTAACATGCCTGCTAATGGAAGCTAAATTTAAGTAACTCTCTCCTTGTTTGAATGCCAGCCTTAACTCCCTTACTGAGCTTGAAATCAGATAAATTCATTAACCTCAGAACATTAATTTGTAATTTATTGCACCTTCCTGTGATATGAGTGAAACTTGGTTTCCTCCTCACTAGATAATACACCAGTGGTAACAGTCTTGGGCTTCTGGGATACATTGTGCCCTGACTGATCAGCTGTTTTTTGGGGTTTGTTGATGTTTCGTTCATTTTCACTATCAAATCCAAATGCTCAAAGGTCCTGATTCTGCAATACCTACACCCTTGGCTTTTAAGGGATTTAAAGGACTGTGGGCTTAAGATTTGAAAATTGCTTCAAGTGGGACACGCAGCAGGCCACCAATCAAAGCACGGCTAGGCTGCGGCAGGGAACACACCATGGCACAGAAGTTGATGTCTGTGCTTCTCCACACATCAGCACAGGTTGGATAACAAGTACAAAATTTTGTCAAGACAGCATGATCTTTCCTGGTTATTATAGTCCAAGTAGCAATATATGCAGCAGCTGGTAAATGTATGGACACTGACAACCTTTTTAATAAACAAGACATGTTGCATAACCACAAACGAGAAACTTGGGACTGTTTGCTAACAGCTACTTTTACTATTTCCAATGTTATTGTTTTTCTTTCCTGTTATTATCCACCACTTCTTTTTTCTTTGCCTGCCTCCTGAGACAGGTAAAGACAGTGGAATCCGTGTCACATTAAAAAAAAAAATCATAGACAGAATAGGTGAATGCATTTCTTTGTGTCTTATTTTTGCATTGTCCTAGAACATCGCTTATGCATATGCAAAGAATACAGGAACACAAATTTGGGCATTACTGTAATAAAATTTCAGTCCATTCCGGAAAGTCTGCATTTTAGTTTCTCTGCTATAGGCAGGCAGATGTGCATAGGACATCTGTGAAAAAGGTGTTGCAAAGTTTATAGAGTTAATGTTTTTGTAGTGCGTGAAAGAAGAGTTATCTTTTATAATAACCTTATAAGGAAATCAAGTGCTAGCATTATTTTTAATGCTTTAATCTCAGAGAGATAAAATAGCAGTTTCTAAACTTGAGAATTTTTTAGAATCATGCCTTGTATTTGTTTTGTAACTATTACATTAGCAGCTTAAGCACTAGAGACTAGAATACTCCCTGTGTCTTTTCCTTTCATAGCTGTTGAGAAGATTTAGTCAGCATTGTTTGTGACAGTGCATTATGACTGCTTAGTGATGACTGCTGAAGCATCATCAGTGGGTGCTAGATATATTTCTCAAAAGGCAGCTACATACATTATTTCTAATTTTTCAGGTCAACTTGTAGTTACAGCAGCTTCTGGCTTTTGTATGTGGAAGAGCACAGAGACAGGTGTTTAAACATCCATTCTTGTTTTTACTGATGGGAGACATCAACAGGCTCAGACCCCTGGCTGCAGCCAAAATGCTCTTTGAGATGAAAAATTGTACTGGTTGGCTTTAAGTTTCTTCCGGTTATCTCATCCTGAAGCTTAATTGGTTCCCATCTAGCCTTGATTCAGTTTCCACCTGGTTCTCAGGATGCCTACAATTTTGCACAGTACAGCCCAAGTTTTTATAGCTCCAAAGGACTTAAGGATCATCAGTATGCAAAGTCCTCCTGTTCATATCTTCTTTTATCTGACAACTTGTCTATAATGCCATCTTGAAGAAGATGCCATCACACCCACTATTGTGATCCTGTGACATCTATTAATTCCCTGTTGCCAGCTCAGATGGCCGTGAAATATCTTTGCGTACTACAGCTCTGCAACTCTGCATTATGCAACAAAGAATCCCATCTTCAGGTTATAGGCCAGACTGGGATCACAACCATTACATTTATAAATCTAAAAAAGAAGTTCCAATATAATTTATTTTCTCGTAATTGCAAAACACCATAATTAAGATCAGAAATATTCTTTTGGTTAATTTCTATAAAATATTTTAATGGTTTTAATCCTGTCTCCACTTTATAGGCAAAAAATTGTGTTATGATCTAGTTGCAGGCACATTAATTTATTTTAGAGACATGGCAATTATTAACAAAATCCAACAACTGTTATTCACGTGAGCAAAAATTTGCATGAAAATGATTTGGTAAAGATGGTAAATGATATTTGTTTGTATTTGTATTGAGGAGAAATTTGATAGAAAAAAGCTTGTAGCCATAGCTCAAATGTACAACCAGACAAAAAATATTTTCATAAAAATATTTGGCAGTTTGAATGCAGCTATTTAAAGGAGACGTGACACTGTGCACATCCATGTATGTACTTAAGATTCTTCATAATAGTCATATTTTAAAAGGTCTTTATGGGAAATAGTTATTTTCAAATAATTACTGTATTTTTCCAGAACTATACTTATGTAGCATAACAGGATATATATACACACACACATATATATATGTATAAAAAAAATTTAAGTAAGGCTAGGGCACAATACTAGCAAGCTGTTTTCCTCACTAGTTATTAGTGTCTTCCCTGTTTAGTTTTGCCATGTATGAAATGGTGTTCTTCAAGGCAATACCTTTGTATGTCTGAGAGGACAAAGCATTCTGAACAGTATTCCCACAAGTTTTGCTCACTTTGTTATTGATTTGCTTCCATTTTTATTCAATGTTATTGGACATTTTTCTCCAGCTAACATTATAAGCCTTCATACTACAACCAGTGGCAAGCAGCATTTAGCCTTAGGCTCATGCTATTAAAAAACATTCTAATGCACAGCAACAGTGCCCTTATGTTACTACACCTGTTAGACTAGAAGAGTAAAATAGGGCTAACTGTAACTGAAAGCCACAGCAGAACCAGGGCCAATTTCTGTCAAGCACAGATACAGACCGTGTGTGGTGGTGCATTTTCCCTCTGCCCTTGCTCTTGAAACTCTTGTCAAGCCTTGGCCTTCGTGTAATGAATTTGGTGATTAAGAGCCCCTTGACCACACCAAGCACTCTTGCATAGCTAAGGAGAGGAATGGTACTGACCATTCTAGGACTATCAGTTGTGGGAGTAACTAACCCTTCCCTGATAGCCCCAGAACATATTTTATCTAATCATGACACAGGTGGATCAGTGTCAACATCACTGGAATTTCAAGAATTACCAGCTTGTGGTAATTCTTTAGAATACAATAGATTGTGACAAGGATGGAAATTTACATTTAGGCATTTAGGCAATCATCTCCCGACCCTATAAACAGAGGTTCTCAGTGAGACCCTTTGAGCTTTTTATTATCTCATGAAAACACTGCCCAGGGTGGTATGGCTAAATACACAATGAAGAGCTGAGCTGGACCATGATTTGTGATTAAAACTATACTTAATGGAAATAAGCAAGTATGGATGAACTAGATCAGAAAAAGAAGAATTAATGGATCAGTCTTTAGTCACTCTCTGAAGTGAGAGAATGCTTCCAGCTGCTCCTCATGGTCTCTGAGCTTGTGAGTGAGTTTTTGACTAATTTATCTCAGCTTTAAATTGCAGCACAAGGTAATATTCAAAAATCCTTATTTATTGCCTTACTCTGAAAATAGTCCTACTGATTTCCATGAGATTGTACCTATGGTAAGAAAACATCTATCAGAAACCATTATAACTACTATGGTACATGTATCAGAAACTACTATACTGCATAATTTTTGAGATAGCCTTCCTGTTGTCAGAAACTGTACTATAACTCCCTCATCTTCCCTTTTCATAGAAATATTTTTAATGTAGTATCTTAAATTTAGTACCATTGTCAGAGCTAATACTATGTGTTACTAGATAGAGTTGGGCATTATTATCTGCCTGTATTCAAGATTCAATTATTATCCAGAATAGATAGCAATGATTTGGTCCATAATGACATTATGCTGCAGGCAATAGTTTTGTTGGAAGGAGGTATGGGGAGGCTTCGGGGAGGGGGTTAAGTGGAAATCCAGGATCGGTCTGCACAGCTATTTTCATGGCCCAGTATGTGTCCAGTTAAAAAAGTTATTTGTCTGAGAGACTTTGAAAGCAAAAAAGAGGGGAAAAAAAAAAAAAAAAAAAGACCTTATTTCTTATAAATAAATTGATTGGAAAGATGAATCATTTCTTATCAATACTCTTTACTCTTTATCCTGGCTTTACATTGCTCATCAAGGTCTTCCCTATCAGGACCTTGCTTTCACAATACTGGGAGAGAAAGAGTGAAAGAAAAGCAAAGAAGCAAAAAGGTTTCACACTAGCCTGAGGCTAAAGTAAATGTATTTTAGAACTCAGTCCAACCACTGTGTCAAGAGCAGTGTGCTGTAAAGACGTTGGCAGCATCCAGCTGGAGAAATTAAATCTTGTTTTTACGACAAACACTTAAAAACTTTTTGTTGTGTTGATGGAAATGATTAATGCAGATCTGACTGTAGGATGTCTCTAACCAAGAAAGGCATATTTAGGAAGTGTCTTTTTGTTTCTGAAGCAGTAGAATATGTCCTGACTGCAAAGAAGTAGAACTGCAGAGCACAGTGAAATTAAAGTTCTCAAGTTTTGTCATAGAACTGATGCCTGCAAACCCTGAGATAATACACAGTGCTAAAACTACATTTGAAGGAGGAAGGGGATAAAATGAGGCTTACTAGAAATGAGCCTAGGGGTGGCATGCCAATGTTGGGGGTGAAATCAGTAGCCCAGCTCAAGTGCATCTACACCATTTGCATGGGCAGCAAACAGGAGGAGCTGGAAGCCATTGTGCAGCAGGACAGTTATGACTTAGGTGCCATCACAGAATCATGGTGGGATGACTCACAGGACTGGAGTGCTGCAATGGATGGCTATAAGCTCTTCTGAAGGAATAGGCAAGGAAGGAGAGGCAGTGGGTGGCTCTGTGTGTTAGGGAGTGTTTTGATTTTGTATAGAGCTCAACGATTGTGATGACAACATAGAGTGCTTACAGGTAAAGATGAGGGGGAAGGCCAACAAAACAGATATCCTGCTGGGTGTCTGTTATAGACCACCCAACCAGAATGAAGAGGCAGACAAAACATTCTACAAGCAGCTGGCAGAAGTCTCACAATTGCTAGCCCTTGTTCTTGTGGGAGACTTCAATTTACCGGACATCTGCTGGAAGTATAACACAGCAGAGAGGAAACAGTCTAGAAAGTTCCTGGAGTGTCTGGAAGATAACTTCCTGACACAGCTGGTAAGGGACCCCACCAGGGGAGGTGCCCGCTTCACTTGCTGTTTACAAACAGAGAAGGACTGGCGGGAGATGTGGTAGTGGGAGGCCGTCTTGGGCTTAGTGACCATGAAATTGTAGAATTCTAGATTCTTGGTGAAGCAGGGAGGGGGGGGTCAGCAAAAGCACTACCATGGACTTCCAGAGGGCAGACTTTGGCCTGTTTAGGACATTGGTTGACAGAGTCCCTTGGGAGACAGTCCTGAAGGACAAAGGGGTCCAGGAAGGCTGGATGTTTTTCAGTAAGGAAGTCTTAAAGGTGCAGGAGCAGGAGGTCCTCATGTGCAGTAAGATGAGCTGACGGGGAGATGACCAGCCTGGCTAAAGAGGGAGCTTTTGCAGGACTGAGAAAAAAAAGGAGAGTTTGTCACCTTTGGAAGAAGGGGCAGGCAACTCAAGAAGGGTACAAGGATCTCATAAGGTTATGCAGAGAGAAAATTAGAAAGGCAAAAGCCCAGAGAGAACTCAATCTGGCCACGGTTATAAAGTATAACAAAAAATGTTTTTACAAATATATTAACAACAAAAAGAGAGCCAAGGAGAATCTCCATTCCTTATTGGATGGGGGGGAAACATTGTCACCAAGGATGAGGAAAAGGCTGAGGTACTTAATGCCTTCTTTGCTTCACTATTTAATAATCAGGCGAAATATCCTTAGGGAATCCAGCTCCCTGAGCTGGAAGACAGGGATGGAGAGCAGAATAAAACCCCCTTAATACAGGAGGAAGCAGTTAATGACCTGTTACATCACCTGGACACTCATAAGTCTCTGCGACTTGATGGGATCCACCCAAGACTACTGAGGATAAAAAAAGCCACTCTCCATCATTTATCACCAGTCCTGGTTAACAGAGGAGGTCCCAGATGACTGGAGGCTTGCCAAGGTGACACCCGTCTACATGAAGGGCTGGAAGGAAGATCCTGGGAACTACAGGCCTGTCAGCCTGACCTCGGTACCGGGGAAGATTATGCAGCAGTTCGTCTTGAGGGCAATCACAGGGCATGTGCAGGACAAATAAGGGATTAGGCCCAGCCAGCATGGGTTCATGAAAGGCAGGTCCTGCTTGACCAACCTGATCTCCTTCCATGATCAGGTGACATGTCTAGTGGATGAGGGAAAGGCTGTGGATGTTGTCTATCTGGACTTTAGTAAAGCCTTTGACAGCGTCTCCCACAGCATTCTCCTGGAG
>NW_010548100.1:0-376 GCF_000687285.1 Phaethon lepturus | reverse complement strand
TCTCCCACAGCATTCTCCTGGAGAAACTGGCAGCTCATGGCTTAGACAGGTGTACTCTTCGCTGGGTAAAGAACTGGCTGGACAGCTGAGACCAGAGAGTTGTGGTGAACAGAGCTAAATCCAGCTGGCAGCTGGTCACAAGTGGTGTTCCCCAGGGCTCAGTTTTGAGGCTGGTCTTGTTTAATATCTCAATCAATGATCTGGATGAGGGGTTTGAGTGCTCCCTCTAGTAAGTTTGCAGCTGACTCCAAGTTGAGTGGGAATGTTGATCTGCTGGAGGGCAGGAAGTCTCCGCAGACGGATCTGGACAGGCTGGATTGGTGGACCAAGGTCAATTGTATGAGGTTTTACAAGGCCAAGTGCAGGGTCCTGCACT
>NW_010548099.1:0-67583 GCF_000687285.1 Phaethon lepturus | reverse complement strand
GGCTTATAAGAAAGATGAGGACAGACATTTTTAGCAAGGCCTGTTGCAATAGGATGAGGGGTGAACGTTTGAAACTAAAAGAGAGTAGATTCAGACTAGATCTAAGGAAGAAATTTTTCACAATGAGGGTGGTGAAACACTGGCACAGTTTGCCCAGAGAGGTGGTAGATGCCCCATCCCTGGAAACATTCAAGGTCAGGTTAGATGGGGCTCTGAGCAACCTGATCTAGTTGAAGATGTCCCTGCTCATTGCAGGAGGGTTGGACTAGATGACCTTAAAAGGTCTCTTCCAACCCAAACCATTTTATGATCCTATGATTCATTTGCATGTTGCTTTTTGGTACAGACCTTATTCCCTTGGAGTCTCTTTGTAATCCAACATTGTTTTAAGAACATGCAACCAAAAAGCGGGTCCTGTTTCCACCAGAGTAATTCATGTGGCAGGACAGCAACTTAGTTTTGATCTTCATCTTTCCAAGGTGTCTCTCCCAGGATAAACAAATGGAAAGTGTCTGCAAATATATATAAGGAGACTGATAGCACCAAGGAAATGCAGAGGCCCAATGTGCTGCCACCCACAAAGCAATTCCTCATGCTCACCTTTTATTTCCTACATTTTCCCTAAGAGAAACTGAGACTGAAATGAGGTTGGACTGACCACACCGTTTACCAGGCAGTCCTAAGGCTGCATACAGTTTTGCTGTATTTTTTTTCTGATGGGTTTTGTAGCACAGAGAGACAACAAAACAGTTACGAGGCAGTACCAAAGAAATCCAAATGATACGGTTCATTGACAGAGACAGAAGTGCCATAACTGAAGTTAAAACTGTAAAGTAACTGTAAGCCTGAAAACAATGTCCTGGGCATGCCGCTGCTGGAGCAGACTGAGAAGACTGCTCCTTGAAAGCACAGCAGCTTTGCAGAGACATACTGGAAAGTGGATCCTGTAACAAGCAACAGCAGATTAACAGTTCAGACACAACAGTGTGTAGGTGCTGCGGGAAGCAAAGGAGGGATAACTTTTCATGAAGAAAAAGAGAATAGCTGCACAGTGACCTGAAACAAAGCACGTTGGCAAATGTCAAGGTGAAGTTTCAGCAAGGTAGTATATGATTTGGCTCAGCAAAAAGCTGTGTGGCACATGGAAGAGCACAAATAGGGCACACTGTCATGTGGCAACATGTTATGCTCAAATGAGTACAGTAAGTAGCAGACCATGCTCTGTAACAAAGACTCAGTTCTGGTGTCCCTACCATATTTATAAGAGAATCTTGCTTAATTTGCAGACAAAGAACAGCTTGCTGTTTCACCTCCTTTGATGAAAAGCATATAAATGGCATATCCCACACAGGATAAAACTGGGGGTAAGGGAGGAAGAAAATTTTTCTAATTCCCTCTCTCTCCCCCCAGACACCTATCACAACTAAGACAGTTATCTTCTTCTGTCTACTTATTTCGTATTTGATTGATGAAAAATAAAGAGACTAAACAAATGTGCAGATAGAAATGTTCCATTTGATCAATCTGAACAGTAAGAATGGTGTTTGGAGATCTGAGCTGGTTTGGAATAAATCCTAAATTTATTTTTAGGATCAAAATCATGAGTAAAATTCTCTTGCTGTTAAGAGCTTACTGTATCTAAAGCATTCTGCTATACTTCCAGTACTGAAGTCTTCATACAGTATTCTGTGCTTTCTGGCCCTCCCCATCATTAACTGGTATTACGGAAAGTAAATTACATTCGCTATGTTATATTTTGCTCTCTGTTTGATCGTTGTCTTCTACACACCGTAATGATTTTGAAATTCTTCTGAATAATATGTACTGCAATTCATACCCAAAATACTTAAAACTCACAAATCCAGCCATCTGCAGTCTCTGTTTTTCAAAGCACTGCAAGTATTTTTCAATATATGTGCCAGCATTTCTGTATTTATAAAACAGATAAATATATTACATTCAAAATCAAAATAAATGAACACCAAAAAGACCCATGCACACTTCCTTTCTGGTCCTATAAACTACCTGTAGGACATATTTCAGTAATTCTGCTTTTATTTCCTCTTTATACCAGCAATTAAGTAAAAGTTAAAAAGTTATTTTATCAGTTACTAATTAAAATACAAGTGTACATTTAAAAATTATACTTGTTAATACACAGTAAATGTTTTATATATTTAAAAGCACAGATACTCTTATTTAAACTGCATCTAAAAATGTATTTTAATAAAAATAAAGCAGACCATAGCTTCTAAAATTATTACAAGACTGCAGAAAGCTGGCAGAACCCATGACATTTGCATCACTATGCACCTGTTGAATGATCAAGAAATTAGTCAACCAGAAGAACTCTAGACATATATTTTATAGAGAAACAAGATTCTGTGAGGAGCACACATGACATCTAACATATCCTAGAGCCAGCACTGTATGGTTACATTTCTTTTTAACCCAGAAAAGGCTACTATCCATGGTGTCACACAATTTTTTTTAAGCTGTCACCAATGAAGTTCAAGGATACTCCTTAATTTTTGTCTACCTGTAAGGGTGTAAAATTAGCTTGAGATTTTTTTTTTTGGGGGGGGGGGGGGGAGGGAGGAAAGAAAAAAACACCCACACCACAAACAAAAACAAAAAAACAAGTAGTGTAGATGCCAATGATTATCATTTAATCAAAATGGAATAAGCAAAGTTTTGCTTAATATAAAAGCATTTATTTTAAGACCAGTGAAATTCAGCCAGCAAGTCTGTTCCAGGTGGGGAGACCTTTCTGCCCACACAGAGACAATTATGTCAAAGAGAGAGCAGAGACCCCTCTGCTTTAATCACTTCAGTCCCCAGAGTAGTATGATTTTGCAAGGGTATGACATCATACTGCATGGACTGAATACCAACAGTGAGGCCTGATGCTCTAGATACCATCAGTACAGAACCAGATATGGATTAGAATAACAAATTAAAACCTTCTGGTGTTGGGGATTGTTGAGGACCACTAAAACTTACCAGATGCCACATGTGGCTCTGTCACTGAATAAGAAAAAGAAGTCAATCCAATAATGTTAGAGTTGCTGCCTTACATACTACTGATTAGGTAGGAGTAATATATCAATTTTAAACTTCTAGTGTTTCCTGACCAAGTTACTCATCTATATATTCTAGGATCACTGAAACAGTGTGGATAGACGTGTTACAAACACTCCTAGAAGTAACACCAATTCCAAGCAGCACATGCATTATATTGTCCTACAACTCATACGCCTAATCAGAAGAGGTAAAGCACTATGACACACCTGTTCTGTGCTCAGAACACTGAAATACGTCCTTTCAAGGAAGATGATTATAGGCAAACAAATATTTTTCAAAACAATGTTTTAAAGAAGTTCAACTTCCCTGCCTGCTTTGAGCCCTGCATCAAATGAAGTGGCTTAAAGAAACCACACTGTATACTGAATTAGAAATGAAATGAGACTTGTAAAGGTGAATGTTTCAGATTCTGGAATCAACAAAATGAATAATCTTAAAAGCACAACTCTGATCTTTTTTGACTTTGCAATACACTATTTAAATATCTGGAACATAGTTGAAGTACTGACACATGCATTTCAATCCTGAAGTAAACCATAGGTTCGATATAAATAATATATTATTATTTATCCCCGATGAAAAAAAAAATCATTTTGATTAAACATGTACATTCTGATTCCATCCTGGAAATTCCTCTCAAGTCATATCTTACCAGCTGAGCAAACAGCACAACAGGCTGCACAAAGGCATTTTCTAAATCTACAGATATCCAAACATACAGAGAAAAATTAAAAAGATAGAATAGGAACATGTTTTAAGACTGAGTAGTTTTTCAACATACTTTTAAAACAAAGAGCAAAGAACATTAAGAAAACCACGTAGTTATTACAAAGTAAAAAGCTGATCTGCCTAACAAAAACCTAGGATAATGAATAGCTCTATGTGAAGAAAGTCCTACTAGCTGAAACAGGGTGTCAGGAAGAACAAAGAGCATTTCCTGAAGAAAAGTGGCAAAGCCGGTCTCAGCATAAAAGTTTAGATTAGTTTTCTTTCACTACTGAAACTTATGATTCCTTCTATCTTCAGGACATATTTATCTTGAAATAAACCAGCAAAATTAAGAAGATCCTTGAAAAAAAGATAATTCTTGACCTTGCAGCCTACAAGTATTGTTGATTATTGACATCTGCTTTAAGTATATCCTTCCTTTGAGATTTATTCTTGCTAATTTTGGAAAATCTATTTGTATTTGTACAGTAATAATTTAATAGATTAATATTACGGGATGTTACAGGATATATACTACAGAATAATTTATGGCAAAATAGATCTTAAAAACAAACACAAGTGATAACTTTATTTCATTTCCTTAGGTGCCTTACCTGCTTCAAAAGATGAGACAGTTCACTCACACCTCAACTCATTCATTTTAAAGGATAAGAACTTATAACTTTCCTCAATGAAAGAGGACAGCACTAGTAATTTTAATTTGTATAATTTATACCCTCACTGACTTTTCTAGCTCAGATGTCCAGACAGATGACTTTCAGACCCCACTAAAATTACATTTCTGTACTGATTTATGGAAAAGTCCCTGTTCATTGTAAGAGATCTTAAAGCTGTTTTCTTTTCTTAGTCACCTTTGTTTTGAAAAGCTGTACTATTTGCGTTGTTGTCTCTTAACTGAAACACACTCTTCAACTAAAACTTGTAATTTTTTTCAGGTCCAAAGCTTCTATGTATTCAAATATTTGGCAAAAAAAGAAACAAGGGCTGCACTGACCTGGTAAGAAAAATCCAATGCATATACTATTATAGTTGTTTTAAACTTGAAAGAACAAACAGGGTCCCATTCAATTTCTTTTCAGCTGTTGTTGTCATGTTCAGTTTTGTTGTGCATTTATGCATCATAATCCTTGGAAATAATTTCAGTCAACTAAGCATATAAAGGTTCACAATATCATTTCAGCCAAACTAAAAGCCAAACTAGTTTTAATCAAAACTGCAAGAGCCCTACTTCCTGTAGTTCCCTCTTTTGTTTGCAGATTGGTATGAAAGAGACATTCCCCAAAAAATTTTACTTGCATTTATCGAGCTTACTTGCATTTATTGAGTCTTTGCATTATATTTTCTTTAATACCAGTAACAACTTGCATGAAATAAGACACAGCAGAGAAGATCCCATGTGAACCAGCTACCTGATAATTAGATGCCCTTGAGAAGACACATGTCCTTAAGACACTGTAATGAGTCTTGGCCCTACATGATGCCCCTCCAGGTTTCATGCAGAGAATTTTCCAAAGAAAGTGGCAAGGAACAGAGACAGGAGGTGAATGCTTATCAGCCCTTTCCCAACATGCTAGGACAAACACAAGCTCTGCAAGTGGAGCGTTACTCCCCAGTCTCAGAGTCATGATGTAGCTACATGATCTGGGAATACAGCACATAAGGTTGCTCATGATTTCTAGGAAACCATCACGTGGCCGCCTTCTACAAACTTTTCTAAAAAAATTGTCAATTTTTATATGGAAATTATAAGATTAGTGAGCCATTGACAATATATATAGGAAGGAAAAGTAATCACCTAACAGCATACTTATACCTGTCAAGACATACTCTTGCCATTGTTTTGAAGAAAATTTAGTAAGTCTTTAGGTGAAATACACCCCAAGTAATTTTACTGAGGACTCCAAATGCTATAAATATCATCTGTATCCACATAACACTTTCTCTAAGTAATTAGCTTTCATGCAGCATCAGACAACGGGCCAAGGGGGAATGCGCATAGACAGTGCCTAAGTGCAACTGTCTACTGTGCTGGAAGGAGTATAATCAACTTTCATTTTAAGAAACATGGCTATTCCCTGCCCAACCATATAGCATGCATTTGTTTTATGTACTTCACTCTAATAGAGCTGAGTGAATAAACAGCAACAATCAAGACTTCTTTTTCTTCCATGTTGCAGAATTTGTGTTTTGTTGGTGGTCTGATATTTCTCCACTATCTGAACGTTCATCAAATACAACTTTTTCAAAAGATGAGCAACAGATATTCTCACCACTCTGGTGACATATATACTGCATCCAGCTCATTAAACCAAGTGCAGCTTAATACCACAACTGCTATTTTAGAGTCACAGAATTTTTGGGTTGGAAGAGACCTTTAAAGGTCAACTAGTCCAACCCCCCTGCAATGACCATAGACATCATCAACTAGATCAGGTTGCTCAGAGCCCCATCTAACCTGACCTTGAATGTTTCCAGGGATGGGGCATCTACCACCTCTCTGGGCAAACTGTGCCAGTGTTTCACCTCCTTCATGGTGAAAAATTTCTTCCTTACATCTAGTCTAAATCTGCCCTCTTTTAGTTTAAAACCATTACCCCTTGTCCTGTCGCTTCAGGCCCTGCTAAAAAGGCTGTCCTCATCTTTCTTATAAGCCCCCTTTAAGTACTGGAAGCCTGCAAGAAGGTCTCCCTGAGACTTCTCCAGGCTGAACAACCCCTACTCTCTCAGCCTGTCCTCAGTGGAGAGGTGTTCCATCCCTCTGATCATTTTGGTGGCCCTCCTCTGGACCCTCCCCAACAGGTCCATGTCTTTCCTGTGCTGAGGGCTCCAGAGCTGGATGCAGGAGTCCAGGTGGGGTCTCATCAGAAAAAGATTGGAGGAGCAGAATCCCCTCCCTCGACCTGATGGCCATGTTTCTTTGGATGCAACCCAGGATGTGGTTGGCTTTCTGGGCTGTGAGCACACGTTGCTGGTTCACGTCCAGCTTGTCGCAATCCCTTCATCCCCAGCCTATGCTGATACAGGGACTTGCCCCAACCCAGGCACAGGACCCTGCACTTGGCCTTGTTGGACCTCATGAGGTTTACATGGGCCCATTCCTTTGAGCTTGTCCAGGTTCCGCTGGTTGGCATCCCATCCCTCAGGCATGTCAACCTCACCATTCAGCTTGGTATCATCTGCAAACTTGCTGAGGGTGTCCTCGATCCCACTATGTCATTAATGAAGATATTAAACACTGCTGCTCCTAATATGGACCCCTGAGGGACACCAGTTGTCACCAGTCTCCATCTGGACATTGAGCCATTGACTGCTACCCTCTGGTGCGATCATCCAACCAATTCCTCATCCACCCAACAGTCCACCCATCAAATCCATACCTCTCTGATTTAGAGAGAAGAATGTTGGTGGGGGACCATGTCAAAGGCCTTACAGAAGTCCAGATAGATGACATCTGTGGCTCTTCCCTTGTCTATTGATGTAGTCACTCCATCATAGAAGGCCACTAGGCTGGTCAGGGAGGACTTGCTCTTGCTGAAACCATGCTTGCTGTCTCCAGTCACCTCCCTGTCCTCCATGTGCCTTAGCATAGCTTCTAGGAGGATCTGCTCCATGATCTTCCCAGGCACAGAGGTGATTGCGATGGGTTGGTAGTTCCCAGGGTCCTCCTTTCTACCATTTTTAAAAATGGGTGCAATGTTTCCCTTTTTCCAGTCTCCAGGGACTTCACCTGACTGCCAGGCCTTTTCAAATATCGTGGAGAGTGGCTTGACGACTACATCAGCTAATTCCCTCAGAACTCCAGGATGCATCTCATAAGCTCCCAGAGACTTGTGCATGTTCAGTTTCCTCAGGTGTCTTGAGCCAGATTCTCTCTTACAGTGGGAGGTACTTCGCTCCCCATCTTTCAGTCCATCCCCTCCAGAGGTGTGTGAGGACACACTGCCAGTGAAGACTGAGGCAAAGAAGTTGTTGAGTACCTCAGCCTTCTCACCATCCGTTTTCACCAGTCTGCCAGTCTTGCTCATCAAGGCGGGTACGCTTTCTTTGACCTTCCTTTTCTGGCTGACATATGTATAGAAGCCTTTCTTACTATTCTTTGCATCCTTCGCGAAGTTCAGCTCCAGCCACACCTTGCCCTTCCCAACACCATCCCTACACAACTGGGCAGCATCCCTGTACTCCTCCCAGGGTACCTGTCCCTGCTTCCACTGCCTGTGCATTTCCTTCTTGCCCTTTAGTTTGATCAGGTCTCCCACTCAGCTATGCTGGTCTCTTGCCTTCCTTTCCTGATTTCTTACAGCTGGGGATCGAGAGCTCTTGCACTCAATCTGCCAGCTCTGTTCTGCTCCCTTGTCCCTGAGGTCAGTTTCCCAGGGGGTCCTATTGACTAACTCCCTGAAGAGCTGGAAGTTTGCTTTCTTAAAACTCAAGGGTCCTGACTTACATATATATGAAGGTACATGTGGAATATTATGTTCATTATGTCCAGTTTGGAGTCCTTCAATGCAAGATGGAGATCAGAAAACTGGAGAGAA
This sequence comes from Phaethon lepturus, assembly GCF_000687285.1. Taxonomy (NCBI): domain Eukaryota; kingdom Metazoa; phylum Chordata; class Aves; order Phaethontiformes; family Phaethontidae; genus Phaethon; species Phaethon lepturus. The sequence goes on along the minus strand of NW_010548099.1, from coordinate 59,235 downwards.
TCAAATGGAGGCCTATTAAGATAAGAGCACATGAAATAAAAGGAGAGGCTGAGTAAGCTCTGCTTTGCCTCAAGAAAAGGTGGCTATCTAGGGACCTAACTGCACTCTTCTGCTACCTAAAGGTGGGCTATAAACAAGACTGAACCAAACTCTTCAAACTCTTCTCAGAGGTGTTGTTTTGCTGTTTTTTGGGAGAGTTTTGTTTGTTTTGTTGGTTTTGGGGGGGTTGTTTTTTGTGTTTGCTTTTTTGTTTGTTTGTGGGTTTTTGGGGTGGGTTTGTGGTTTGTTTTTTTTTTTTTACTCAATAGTGAAACAGCTTGCCCAGGAAGACTGTGGAATCTCCATCACTGGTGACAGTGAAAGTTTATCTGAACAAGTTCTGAGCAACCTGATCCCACTTTGAAGTAGGCCCTCCTTTGAGCAGGCTAGCTGACCTTCTGAGGTCCCTTCCCATCGAGACTATTCTGGGATTTGAAACTTCTGTCATTATAATGCAGACGCTTCTAAAGGATATACCTAAATTGTGAAACCACATCTATAACAAAGGTAGCAACTTCATGTATCTTTTCTGTTACAAATGGCCACAATGTAAAATGCTGTAGTATTTATTATGAATTAGGAGAGTATCCTTAGTGAAAGAGCTGAGCTTTCATTAATGTTGGTCTGACATTTGCAAAATTGATTTGTTTTGACATTTAGAGCACTTCTGTTGCAGCATGGACTCATGTCTGACATTAAGCAAACTTAATTACAGTGGTTTCGCTTAAAAAGCTTCCCATAGAACACTATTATTTCACAATGCAGACGACAACTGTTCTAGCAGAAGCAGGCATGTTTTAAGAAACAGGGCAGGTATACTGACTTATCTGGAAACAAAATTCTTGAATGTAGAATACCTAAAACATTAAATGTTGGTCACTAAAGATAAATGAATGCTCACTCAACTTGAAAGCTTAGTCATAAAATTTGGAATCCCATTAAAATTTGAGGTAATGCATCAAGAATCTTACCCACATTTTTATCTTAAGAGAAAAAAGAATGTCTTATAGCCTGAAAAGAATTAGGTATAACCTGAGAGAGCACAAGGGATACTAGCTCAAAGATCTGAATTCTTATTTTAGCAGTACTACAGGTCTTTTATTTGTCTTGGTTTACATCTGAAATGCATAAATTGATCACATAGGCAAAAAAGACCAAGTGAAAAAGAGATGGCCAACTGCCCTCTGAGTGAATCTTCGATCTCCATGTTCATCAAATATTAAATTTTGTAGTTTTCTTCTGAGGTATTATAGTGATTTAAGTATCATTTTTGATTCAATTTTCTATTATTTAGTCACAATGTGTAACAAATACCAAGGTTCTTCTGGGATTTATATCTGAAAGGTACACAACACAGGATTCAAGATTATAATCCACAGTATTACATTCCTTTTCTTACAGATTAAAACCTCAGGAACTAAGTTCGAGTAAGCTTTTTGGTTAATCATACATGCACCGAATATCCCAACGAAGAACTATTCCAGCATGCCTTCCTTTTTCCCCATTTTTATCCTCCCATGGTAAAGGTAGAGGATGACATAAAAGCACCACCACACCCAATAGTAACCACTTGGGGAATTAGCCACACTTCGTGGGCTCCCCAATTAACTATAGCAGGTTTCTGTTCACTAGGTACCTCTGCAAGCCCCACCGTTTATCTTACATATTAAGCAGTGTACTCCCTCCTACTTTTCTGTCAGCTCAGCAGTGACAGCAGAGCCAGGTGGAACCTTTAATGCCATCTGCTTTCTATATTCTCTTCTGTATTATGATACCTTGGCTTGTTTGCCAATTTCCTGGGATTCCCAGATGGTCTCCCAGGACTCTGCTAGACAGATCCAGAACTGCCTAATTTCCAAGATCAGTTGAAATCAAACCAATGTGGCCAATGTGTAGAGTACATATGCAGATGTTAAATGTCTTCACATAGTCCTTTCCCCAAACTTTTGTCTCAATAATATTAATACCATAGAGTTCAATGAGGAATTATGAAAAGCTGCAAATGTACTTTGGTCTACTTCTTTCCTTCCCAAGCTATAGAGAGCAAGTGAGTGAGTGTGTGTGGTATTCTTTCACATGATGATCTTCTCCATATCTTATAACTTACTTCTGTTAAATGGTACACCCATTTTATATGTCAAAATGGATTTGAAACAAACATGGTATTCAATATGAAGTCTTGTCATCAGCTCCGTAACATTTATTTTCAGAGCTGCTTTCCAAACTGTTCTGTCTCCATCCTAATATTTCTTGTCTGCTGCTTCACTAAACTTTTACTTACAGATATTTTGTATAATGATTACAATTAAATTTAACTTACAACTTAGAAACATATACAATTAAAAATGAAATTACTTGTTCTGAATCAAACTGAACTCCATTTGTCAACACTATAGACAACCACCACTCTGTTCTCTTCCCTGGATCGTTGTTCTCCCTAGTCTTTTCCAAACTTAACCAAATTAATGATTTTGCAAGACTTATAACTTCTTCCCTCTAAGGATATTCTCTTTGTGCTTGCTATCATAAAGGAATATATAGTATCAAGCCTGTGAGCATTCAAATATCACAGATTTTATTCTGAGACAGCTCTTGAACCCACATTATCTTATTTCTCTTGAAAAATGCAACAGAAACATCCTAACAGTATATCCCTCTCTAGCAGACTCGCCTTTTTATGTTAGTTCATTTCCAGGAGCATGCATATATTTTAAAAGTGTAAAATATGAAAAAAGCAAAATAAAACACCTGTCCTATTAAAAATTGACTTTAAACCCACAATTAAATTGTATTTTTTCCATTAACTTTACATAGGTTCTGCATTAAACAAACTAGGTTTTAAGCACTGTTAATTTGAAAATAATACAAACTCAATCTGATTATTCTTAGACAACTGAGTATTGTTTTTAATACCTTGTAGGCTATTAAGTTTTTTTACTTTTTTTTTTTTTTTTAGGGATGGAATGAAACAGCTCAAGGGCTGAAATACATTAATTTGCATTTTAATAGATTTCTACAGATTGATATGTCAAGCTGAGGACATCATAATAAGTTTACTCAGGAAGAGTGAACCAACATTTATTTATGAAATTTCAGTTTAAGAGGGAGAAGGTTTCTATCAAAGCTATTTTATATACTTCTCTTAGTTGATATTTTTCACTACCAGTGTCATGACTGTAATTGAAGTTCAGGGACAACTGAAACCTTAAAGCAACATTATTAAATATCAGTAGGTAACTATTAAACTGATAATTAACTGTGCCAAGAAGAGCTTAAAAAAAAAACCTGCTTAAGTTTTTTTTTTTTTAACCTGCTGTTTTCATTGCTGTCTAATGAAGATGTAAGATATCAGTAGTCTCAGCATCACTTCCAACAGTGTTAAATCATTGTCCTAGAGAAGGCAATTATTATAGTACTTAATATGTGCCTATATTGATCTGAAAGAGCAGTACCACTTATGTTTTCTTATCACGCTAAGTAATCCATAAACATTAAAAATGTTGCAAATTATGCATTATTGGTTTCCTTGCCATTTTCATTTCCAATGACTAATGAACGTCAAAAGCTAGGGAATAATTTAAAAGTCCACATGTAACTACTGGAAAGTAAACTGGATTATTAGTCTATGACTTATAACACACCGAGTAAACTGCTCAGTACATGACTGCTATTGTTATTCAACACTTGTAGTTGCTTTATCACAGAATCAATGAGAATTTGCAGTCTATCAAGATGGGCAAGTTCATGTACTTTGATGTCATATAAAATGTGTATGAGTAATATTGCAATTACATATAATACTGTCTTCAGTGAAGTATCACTTCTATACACTCTTTAATAAATGGATAATATCTTCAGGTTAGTTAAAATAACATGCTGGATTGTAGGGCTTTATTTCTCTGTCTATTGGTAGCAGTTGCCATTGCACTTTGCTCTTAAAATTTATGTTAATAAATTAATTGCTAATGCTTCTAGATCTTAAAAGACCTTTTATTGTCGGGGGGGGGGGGGGGGGGTGTCTTGGGTTTTTTTTGTTTTGTTTTGGTTTAAGTATTTGCCACTCCCTAAACACTTTTAGAAAGTGTCTCAAATCCAAATAATGATGTCTCAAATCTGAAGTGAGCTTCACATTAGCAGACTTGACAGCAAACAGTCTACCATAAATACACATCTGGAGTGCTTGCAGGAAATAAATAACAAAGTTGTGTTCAGCCTTTGCTTGTATTTGCCATCACACTGATGCTGCTTCACAAAGCAACCCTCAACAACCCAAAAGGCTGAAATATTTCTCTTTCAAGTGTGTGGATACACTTTCTACGTTAAAACCCATTGGTTTAGGCTCATGTGCATCATAACTGTAAAGAATGTATGTCAGAAAGGATTACTAGCATTACGATGTATACCAGCCTCTCCAGATCTAAGGCATAAGCAATTACATGTTTTCGGCTTCAAAACCCTTATTGCATTAACTGCAGAAGGCTTTGCTAGGTTGCTTGATTAAAGGCTAATCTCCATAAGCACAAAGGAGCTGAAAGGAACAACAAGAGGCTGAGGAACCCTAGTAACCCAGTCAGAGCAATCAGAAACCACTGACCTGGCTCCTTCCAGGGCTCTTCAGAGGAGAGAGCTCAATTGGCCCATTGTCCTCAGACGACACTCCTCACAATGGAAGAGGATCCTGGATCACCCCAGACCAAGCGGGGCTACTGCCTACCATTTTCCAAATAAATGACAACTGTGCTAGAAACTTTCCCTTATTTTTTCAGATTTTAAAGATGTTAACATTATTTACCACATGGAAAACTGCAAGTTAACTGACAGAGAACTGAAACTCATGAAAAGATTACACTTGAAAAGGTTCTTCTGTTGAAAAGCAAAAGTTTGGCATAAGAAATTTGTCAAATCCAGAATTTGGGGCAAATTCAATTAGCTTTGACACAAGAAAAGTCTGTCATTACTCCATATCATACAATCACTTTATAAACATAATATACTGTCACCAAAAGGTATACTTGGCTGTAATACAATAGCTACCAAACTTCCAGAGCTATTAAATTTTCAGCTAAAAAACAAGATCTGTAACCAAATGCCCTAAAATAAATACTATATTAGATGGATTACCACAAGTGAGTAATCTCTCCATCAGGAGCGTGTACACAGCAGAGACACACATGCATATGCATCCTGAGTTTCTGAACTTCCTTTCAATTTATCTAGAAAAGGAAAGGTGCACTTAAGTATCACCGAGTGAAGAATCTGATAAGAAAAAAATCCCCGCAAATCGCTACCAATGCCACTGGTCACAATGTTGTCCCTGGAAAATGCTAATAGGTCTCTGAGCTCTCCACATCCACTGGTAGGATTCACAGTAAATTATCAAAGCATTTACCTACTCATAAAACGCCACCTTGGTATCTAAAATATCACACAGTAAATAGAACTAAAATAGTATCATATGGAAAGTCCAAAATGTTTATTATATAAATGACTCCACACACAAACACTAATGAAGTAGAAAAAAAAAGACAAGTCTCATTCTCACCATATAAGCAGGTCATCCAATAAATAAATGTATAAATACAGTAAGATTTTTCAGTGCTATAGAAGCTGAATGCAAATGATGATAGAAATCAGAAAGATAAGCTCTCTTTTTACACAGTTTCAAAAATATCAGTTATTCTTAATGCTTCTTCTGAATGTGTAAACAGCAAACTCTTAAGTACCATGGGAGAACTTAACTACAAAAAAGTAGTAGGATAAGAAGAGACATAATGAATCGGTAACCAGCTGTACTTCATGATGACCTACCTTTCTTTGTGGTAGGAAAGCCAGAGTCAGGGACTCTCAACATTCCAATAGAAAAATAAAAAAAATCCTAATTCAAAACCACTTCTTTAACAAAAACAAATTCTATTCCATTGTGATTATATCTTTCTAGAAACATGATGTCTTTTACTTACAGCAAAAGTTGGAATAAAACTGTAAGCCTTGATTCTCATATACTTGCCTCTGACAGCCATGTGAACCACTAAAACCATCATTCAAAACCTAACAAGAAAAACTACCAATTCTGATTACTGTGTTTTATACAAAAACTTGGCACATATAAATGAAGTTGTATGGCATAAGAATATAGACAGGAAGGTCTCCTGGTTCATCCAAATTAAAAGCAGAAGCAGCAGCTATTTCTGAGAGGGCAGTTGGTAACAAAATATAGCACGTCTTTCAATAAAAGGAAGGGAGAAGCTGTGGCAGACGTATCTGACAGCTAAATGGCTTGAGTTCCTCATCGGCTTTGCAGGATGTGCAGTCCTAATAGTATGCAGGTATAGCTCCTCAGAACCAACAAGTTATTGTCTTCCCACTGATGGGCTTCAAAGGCTTAAAAAAAACAAACAAAAAACCCACAAAACCCCACAACCCTCCAGGATAACAAACACTGAATATTACAGTACTATTACAGTTCTAGCCAAAATGATTCTTCAGCATTTTGACACCATCAGATCATTTCTGCTTCCTCTTTGAGACAGGTTTATTGACAAGTGATTTTCAAAATGTAATGGAGAATGGCACATGAATGGCAGTCAAAAACTGTCAAAAACCAAATAATCCTACCAGCTCCATACAACTAAAGTTCTCCTACTCTGATGCTGAACATCTGTGTCAGCAAAACCAGGACAAAAAAAGTTCAGTCCTTATGCCCATTTCATGATTGTTTTCTTGCCTGAAAATGCCTGCTAAAGATGCCAGCTACTATAAAATTCAGTATGAGATTCTTAAAGACACCTTTGTTCTAGAGGGTGGCTTAAGGTAACATATAGGCTATTTTTCACTTGATTAATTCATACTGAAACTACTCAGAGGGGAAAGTGAATTATTTTTTCTAGAGAAAGAGATTATAGGAAAACAATATTTTAATAGGTAATACTATTATAATGAATTAAAAATTTTAAATACATTAACTTTGTTGATTCAGTATCAGAACTGACAGTGAAATGCTTTACTGAGGAGGAAGATATAGATATTTACATAATGTACTGGGGAGAATCTTGACCTATATTTAAGATCGGCACATTCAGTTTGTAGGAATTTGGAAAAGTAGGGTAGAGTAGAAGGTTTTCACATTCCTGTGTACATGCAGAATGAAGACATTTGGAACAAAGAGCTCTGGTTTAAACCTATCGAGTTTTTTTTCCTACTTTAAAACAATTCGAACAAATGCATTTAATTTAATACATGATATTCAAAGATCACTAAAAATACAGGCTACCCTAGCAGAAAAAACAATGACCAAAACATCTAACTAAGCAGATAATTCCAATGGGTAATATGTGTTTATATTGAAATAAAATGAAAGAGAGAAGGGGAAAAACATAATACATACACAGAGCAGTTATGGGATGTGGGGGACTGGTTCAAAGCACGTGGAAATACAGAAATTACTATTATGGGGATTCGTATTAGTACCATAAGAAATCCACTCTAAGTGTGAGTATACTTTTTTCTAGTATGCTTCCTGAATAAATCAACTTTCTGAAAATCAGCTTTGGCCTACTGCCACCCGCTTGTTTTATTGGCTGACTTTCCATACTCAGCACTTCACTCCGTAATGATTGTTTACATGACAAGAATTTACAAGGATGAACAGATATTAATGAAGTCATTCAAGAATATAATACAGGCTTTAATGAAAAGTAAGGTTATTGTAGAGTCAGTGTAAAATGGCTGACACTAGGGGCCAAATTCGAAGTCCACTGACTCCAAAGGACACATCACTCTGTTTTGCTTTTATCTTTTTAAACCTTAATACATAGATGTTTCATATTAACAGATTGGATACTTCTGATTATAATCCACTTAGCAAAATTAAAGAGAATTTTTGTAACAAAGATAAGTAAAGAACAGCAAAATATCACTTTGTTAACATTTTTAATTTATATAGTTTTACAAATATGTACTTCAACAGCTGAAGAACGGAATTTTAGAGACAGAGGAACGGCACAAATAACCAAAGGCGGCTCTCGACTTGTCCCATTGTAGCAAGTGAAAGTTTGAGTGACCACCGAGTAAGATGACCACCAAGTACCACCAAGAAAAAACCCTGAGTCCAGTATCCCTTTCAGACCCTTCCAGGAGGGTTACAGAGCTGTCTTCTCCAAGACTTCACAAAGATTTGTCTGTTCTGCTCTGCTCACTTCCAAGCTAGCAGAAGGACACCAGCCAACCCTGCTCTAAAAAGCACGTACATAAAACTACTGAAACATCATGGCACAGAAAATACAGTTGGTCTTTTAAATTCAGCGGCATAGTTCCAGTAAACTTCCAGTTCAGATAAACTGAAGTAAACATTACAGTTGCTTCCATTAAGCCAAGGGCACAAATTCCAAGTATATAAGAACAGAGATCTTGATGGTATCTCATTATGGATTGCTTTCCGAAATCAGTAATGTAAAATTCTAAGTAAACATATACTAAGTATATGATGGACTGGGATTTTGAAAGCTCAGATGTCTATAAAGTAAAAATTCCTCACCACAGAAGGCAAGGATGCTCTACAAAAAAGGAAACTCCATGCCCTGCTAATCAGTAAACACAAATCTGCCTAACTTTTGATCATGTCTTACATTGTTTCTGAAGCTCATTAAATTGAAACTCCTACAGAGAAGAAATTCTGGGTACACTGGCTTAACCGCAGAGATTTTAACTGTGGTTCTTCCTGAAGTGTCCAAAATTACTTATGAAACACTCTTACTTTAAAAAAAAAAAAAAACACCCACAATAAAACCAATAACAAGAAAACCCAACCCCAAACAAGCAAACAAGCAATAAAAACCAAAACACAAACAAAACAGAAAGCCACTGCAGCCTCAACAGAACAGCTAATTTTCTTTGCCTCCCCTGTATGCATCATGCATCCTCACAGAATAATAGATTCACTTCGAGCTGGTGGTGTCAGGACACATTGTTAACCATTGCCAATTATCTCCATTTCCACTAGAGGAAATGGGAGTTGAAAGCAGCTGGCACTGCAAAAGACTGAAACTTTAAATTAGGCATAAATTGCAATGCAGTAGACAGAAATTGCCGTCTTAACAGTCTTAATAAATACTGGCACGTATTGAAGTGCCCGCTACCCACTGCCTTCCACAATGCAAACAGCCCAGCACTCCCCGGTTGCCACGGAAACGGCAGGATCGCTCCCATCACACCATGCTCACATTTTAAATCCTGCCGCAGTGCTGAAGCGTCATTTCTACTGCACAGCGGCGCACGTTTATTACTGAAGAATACTGCTACTACATCATCACATTGTAAAGCCACAAAAATAAGGAACTAACAACAGGCAGAAATTCTGTGCACTTTTCAAGTGTCTGCCGTACAGATGTCAACATTACAAAGAGTCCTAAGAACAGAAAAGCACCACCACACTCTAGGTTAAAAAAAATACATACTACTCCTTCTTTACTTTTCTGTGGAGAAACAAAAGCTATTCTCAGTTGTTTAATACATAAGGTTTTATGAACTTCAATGTTACAGACTGCCTGCATGGTGTCATTCTTGCACACTTGGAAAAAAAACAAGCTAATACACAGAATACATTGTGGTAAGTTATTAAAACTGGTATTACACAAAAAGAATGTATGCTCGCTATATGAGACCCATGAAGCCTAGATAACAATACTATAATCAAGTTCTCACATACTCAGTAGTCATGAACTGCTGTGTTTGTGACTGTTCTGAGAGGAGCAGCAAACATAACAAAACCTTAGTGCGGCAAAAAAGAGAAGCACTACGGTCAGCATACAACTCCTTGTGTCCCAATAATAGCTGTGTTCTGATATCAAAGACAAAGTGTTTTCCCAGTCATGTTCTAGAGCACAGCAAGTAACTGTTATTCCATTGTCACTGCTCATGGCATAATTTCTATAAAAGAAATGCTAAAAGATTATTGTGCTTCTGTGGCTGTAGAAGTATTTGGTTTAGTATGCTCTAATCATTGCAGTAATTAAACTTATTATTTAAAGAACACTGCACAGGAATGTGGTGTTGACAGCTTTAAATTCTTATGATACATATGCATTTAGTGTTGGCTGTTCACTAAAACAAGCAGCTGTACATGCTTATCTTAGAGTCGAAACTTCCTGAATGCTCTTTGATATGTTATGTAAAACATTCACTGGTACAAAACTAACTTCTGAATTAATGGCTCAATTGATCATTATTTTTTATTATGAGATTTCAAGTGTAAGTAACCCACTTGAAGGGAAACTGCAGGTTGCCTTTTTCTGCATGTTTTTATCTGCAAGAAGAAAATAGGAACAAGTTGAAACCAGAGCACATTTCTGTTGTGTATTTTGGCCATTACCTTTAATGATCAAGTAGTAATGCAAAAGACAGAAAAGTACATCTATGTGCAAGTAAAAACGTCTTAGTGAACTACTCTTCCAACGTGTGCAAGGTTCCAAGAGTTAGAAACCAGTTATCTAATTAGGTAATCACCAGTGCAATAGCTTATTTTAAGGTGCTTTAAAGGTGCTCTTTGGCAGCCTCTCAAATTTACATACCTTCAAGATCTTCCATGTGTAAAGCACATCATATTTGCAGAGGCTCTGCGAGTAGCTTCCTGCTAGCAAGACATCAATAAGAACCATTCTGAAAGACTTCTTGAGGAACAGCACGGTGATTTTAAAAGTTGAAGAATGTCACAGTATATATCTATTATTTTTACATGAGACAATAGCTGTTGTGAAGAATTTGTAGGCTTTTTCACTTTCTTTCCAAAATCCTCATCCTCACAGTAGAGTTTCTAGAGCACCATCATCATCACATAGTAGAGAATAAGTATCCTCTGCCCCCTTAAATCATTTCTCCATGCATTCTTCTGTAAGACAGCGTGAAGGAAGCAGGCAAACTGTAGCTGCTCAGTTTACCCTCAGCTTCTCTCTCAAAGGAAGTGTGTGTTTCTGTAAGCTACAAAGCACAAGTATTGCACAGCAACAATCCTGCCATGAACATGGAAGATGTCAAGCAGACTGGATAAAAGAGTGCTTTTACTTATGCTGACTGCTGGCCCTCAGAGCTGCAACACAACTTGACAGGTATGTTCACAGACAGTTAATCTGAAGTAAACTTTAAGATCCTACCCATATCTCAACTTCTCAGTTTAAACTCCCCTGGCCATTCAGTAAAACCCTGCATGAGCCATCAAAATCCAGGGCATAAAGTTGGCCTATGGCTGGTCAGCCTCACAGATCCCTTCTGCCTCCAGAAACCTTTGTAAACTCTCCAGCTCCATCTAAAACTGGTTTAGCTGTAACTCCCTAATACTAATTCTACCTTCCTCACTTGCTTCTACTGTCCAGAAAAACAGAGGAAATCTAAAAAAAAAAAAAAATCTCCAAATCACTTCCTAGAAGGACTTTGACTCCTAGAAGAAATAGATGGAAATGGAAATCTAGATGTGAGCTATAAGCTGTGATGACAATTACAGTGAAGAGTTAATGCAGCGATAATTCTCATTATCCAGAATCCTGCACAGAACTGACCATCCTCAACTGTTCAACCAAAGTATTGTATTGTAACACCTCAGTACCTGCTTCCCAAATATGCAAAGAATGTTGATACCCTAGGTGACACAAAACACAGATGAGCACTGAACCACATGTCCTCATCTAGCTAGGCAACAGAAATTTTCATATAGTCACCTCAGACATTCAAAAGAAATTTCAAATTTTCCATAAATATAGAGACTGCCATACATTATAATAAAAGCTTTTAAATTCTTATACTGTCCTGTACTTCTTGTCAGTCAGCACAAGAAAGATTTCTCAGTTGTCCACCTTTTGTCTTCTTACCTAAATAATGTCTAAGTGCATAGGTGCAATTATGGTGCATTTGTGTCTGTGACTAGAGTCAATCTCTATTTAATGATACAAGTTTCAAGATAATTTAAATACTTCTAGTAAATATAGGTTAAATTATTCTGTTCTGGGTTTTTGGTTTGGGTGGGGTTTTTTGGTTTTTTGTTTTACCCTCATTGAAAAAATGGTAAGCATTATTAACAACATCAAGTTTTAAAATAGATCAGAAAATTGTGGGCATTCAATTAAGTACATAATAACTTATTTTGGAGGTTGCAACTGTATAGATTGGCCTACTAATAACACTGATTACTCTATTTTCATATCAGTGTTTGCAGACAGATATGCTTAAATATATATGAACATGTTTTGTCAAATCTGAATTCATGAGGTTTTCCTTCTAAAAGATGACTATTTTTATGACATTCAGGTGTTCTCAGTATCACAGGCTGGCTTTGGTAGTTTGCTGATTTTCTTCCTAGGCTTGTTCTTATAAAGCTTCTGTAAAGAAGAGCAAGACATTAAGTAGACAGAAGTATGTACAAGCAGACCTAGTGAATAAACTTAATCTACACTTAGTGGTTGCTTGCAGTTTTGTATTATGGGATCAGAGTTAACAGTAACTGCATGCTAGGAATAATGTTTTTGTTACATACAACTTTAAATTTGGTGATTGGGATTCAGTTTACTGCAAAACTGTGGGTACTCAAAAGGTATGAATTAAGATAGATTCTTAACTGCACTTTATGACTTCAAAAGATTTCAGTTGTACCTGTTATTTTAAAATAATTTAATCAAGAGACTAGATTTCACTCATTTTCCAGAATACATCAATGAATCTTGATGTTGGATGAAACAGGATATTGAGTTCATTGGTGGGCTCTGTCAGCAAAACACTAACGTTTTCAGAGTTTCCATTTGAGGTTTTCTCTTTGATCAGGGACAGGATAATTCACAGCCTGGCCCCACAAAATCTGGGGCACCAGGGTACTCTCAAGACCCACACACAAGTTCATCTCACTACATACAAGGGCAGACCTTTCATGGAGTCCCACTCGCGAGTTCTAGGAAACCACCACTCATGTAGTGGCAGCTTCTGCCTCAGGAAGTACAATTTACAATCAACTCATAATTAGAGTCTATTTCCTCCTTTTAAATGTTACTTACAGCAGTGCTGTAACTCCCAGTGCATGACTCCCCATTAGTAAACATCTATAAATTATTTCATCTGAACATTTAAGTCATGGTCAGAGTGACAAAATGAAAGTAGCATCCCTTCAAGAAAGCATACACAATAGTTTTTTTCTTGAATAGGAAACAGCAGCTGTTCAAGAAGGGTGAATTACTTGTAGTTTTAAAGACAGTTTTTCCAAAAAGCTACATTTGCAAAAACAGTGGTGTGAAATCCCCTATTGGTATATTGTTATTTAACTAAATAAGTAAGCCTTAAGTCTACTTAAATAACTGACATTCTATATTAAACAAAACAAAACACAAAACACTTGACATGCTTCATAGCTGAGAAACCAGCATCAGGATCTAGTTGTTCTGCAAAAAATATTCCAGAATTCTGATGTACTCAATTTGTTATAAGGTGGTAAGAAGCATACTTCTGTTCATGCTATGCTTTATTCTTCCTTCCTCCTGCTGCCATTTTCTCTCGTATATTTCTTTCCCATCTTCTTTCCAAATGTTCTTCCTTTTTTTCCCCCCTGCTTATTTCCAGCTACTAGAGTGTCATACTCATCTTGTACCACTACCGACAGCTCTCCGTGTACAGTTTTCAATTATGACATTACAAAAAAGATCTCTGAAATGGTTGAACAAGAATGTACATTTTCTTTTTTTAATTATTAAGTTGTGATAAATGCCTAAATATTACAACATTTCAAGACTACAAAAAGCTTCCTGTCTATGGACCACATTCCTTATTTAGAGTTTACCTTAAAGTACAAGTGTATTCAAGCAGCCCTTTTTACTTCTACCTATAGTGACTTAAAAGTCACTAGAGATATGACTTCTAAAATCAGCAGTGAATGAACTATTGACGAACACATCCAGCACAGATGGAAGCCTAAAATTAGGAAGCCATTCTCATCTAGCCCAGAGCCAACTACTATCATTATTTTGTTTCAGGCAGCAGTAAAAGCCGTCAACAGGCTGGAAGGTGAACACAGCTGCTAAAGGGGTTTCAGTACTACACCAGTTTTCAGGCTTACTGAACGCTGACTTGTCACTTTAGACACATCTAGATGCGAGATAGATAGATACATAAAGTCTTACATGAATCCAAAAAAGCAAGCTTAAGAAAAAGTCTTGACCTTATCAAGTGCCTCATTATCTATTAAAGCTCCCAGCTGATGTCCGTGAAACATGTAGCCTGAGTTTGATCTTCAGTCCCTGACCTTGATCCAGTGCTGTTAAACCAGACATACTTCTATTTAGCATGGAATCCTAAATATGATGTTTTCAAGACATTTAAAGCATAATCCAGTGAGTCAGAAAGTGAGTTGTTATAAAGACTTAAAGCTACTAAAGCTAATTAAGTCACATGGACTTGTATTTCTGGATAAAATGATTAACCAGCATTACTATTTTCCACATGACGTCCTGGGGATGGGGGCGGGAATAATTAAAAAAAAAAAAATCTTTAAAATTCTCTGCTTGGTACGACTGAATGCCCTTTGAACTGCAAAAAACAATCTCTAGTTTCCATTTTAATTTCCCTTCTTAACTGACATACTTGCCTCTTGACCACTGTCTCATTATTCTGTGTTCTGCTTTTGTTCATCTTCCAGTGTTTCTCAAGTAAAATGATGAAACTGGAAGTAGAACGACCTAACCTGCTAAAGACAGGGAATGATATGGGAATAATGGATTCTCCTGTATCACCATTCCCATGCATCATCTAGGACTGTCGATGTAGTTTGAGGTACTTCTGCAGCATTAAGCAGTCCTCTCCTGCTCCCCATACTGAGAATATTGCTGCTTTTGCAAACTCTGCTCACAGGTTTGCTTTCCCCTGAAGAGTCACATTGAAAATTTAAGACATACAAAATTTGAGAAGAGGAAATGTAAGCCTATTGAATCTAATAATCTAATAAAATATGACCCTCCATTTTTGTAGCTAACCTTTTTTGTACATTTGTAGGCCTATACAAAAACAGACCTTTTGTTGACTTTTTTTTACAAGCCCTATGAAGCCTCCACTACCTTTTTTTTTTTTTTTTTTTTTTTAAACAAAATATACAAGTTTGGTTGATTTATCAGCTTCTTGTAACAGACAACAACATAATGATAAACTGTATCATCTTTTGTCATAACATGGGGAAAAGTATTTTACCCTTTTGGGAACCATTCACAATCCTACAATACAAGAAAAGGACAGGCTTATTGCAGTAAAACAGTGGAATGTATGATAATGTAGTTGATCCTTTATCTTAATAAAGATCCTTCTGAATTTTTTTGGTCTACAAATATTCACATGTTCAAAAACAAGCATCTGTGGGCATACATCAAACACATTAGTACGTGACAGACATATAGCATCTTCCATCCGAGGCTCTCATTACTAATGCCCATGTGAAGCAGATAATTTTATTATTCCCATTCCATTACTTGATATATACAAAATCCAAGTTCACACAGCAGCTGACTGATGGGTGAGAACCCAGAAGATCTGACCACCAGTTCTGGGAGCTAATCAAAAGACATTTTTTCCTCTCAAAGACAATTACATTTCCGGTAGCTTCTCACATTCTTAATATATCAATTAAGGAAAGTTTTTCATTTCATAAATGAATAATTATAGAAAAATATAGGTGGAAAAGAACTTTTTCTTTTCTGTTTTTTAACCCATAAATACAAGTTTCAAATGTCTTTCCAACTGTGGGTTTTTAAATAAAAACATCAAAACTAGTTTTTGTTTAATTACACCTCAGCTACTCAAAAGAAAAAAAAAATCCCAGAAATACAACATACATTTTATTGTTGATTAAAAAACCCTAAACAAACACAAAACCACAAAAACTTGTTAGTTTAAATTAATCAAATCTTTAATGATGTACTGACTGGCTTAATGTCACACTGCAGTGACAGAAGACAAGGAGTCTAATACGTCTTCAGAGTCACTCATTTGAAACAGCTAAGCTGCTTTCTTGTCATTCTCTTGAAATATTTCTTAGTCACAAATATGCTTCCACCCTTAGACTGCCAAACATAACACACATGATTAATTAGACAACAGGTTTCTACTTTAGGGTTCTGAAGTTCCAAAATGCCTTTAAAAAAAAAAATAAAAAGGCAACACAAACCCCTATTTATAGAAAGGGGTTTACTTTTTACTTTTTACTTTTTTTTACATACTTTTTTAAAACAGCTGCAATAATGTAATAGAATAGCTGAAGAACAAAATAATGTAACATATTTAAGAACTATCTTACAAATTGTAATTACAATTGTCAAAATTGTAAAAATACAAATTACAAATTGTCATTCACAAAAAACACTGCAGTCATCTTCAAGACACTACCGAGTGCCTTAACATGTCAAAATGTGCAACCTCCTGAAAAGAATACGTGAGTGTCTTTGGTGGTGACTGGTTGACATGTCCAGCACATTCTTGCTCAGTTTAATGTAGGACACACCCAAGCAAGATATACATCATCCCCAAATAGAGAATTTCCACACTACAGTATTTCTTAGGCAAGTCAGATACAATCACTTTGTTTTCTGATGAAAGAACAGTTTTGTCAACTGGAAAGCTACTGAATTTTAAGATCTCCTACTTCTTCATTTCAAGATTTCAAACTGTTGGACAGGCCTTTCAGAGATGTAGTTTTACGTAGTTGCCTCTAGCTGCAACATATCTTAAAAAGGTGTCTTGTTACAACTTTCTGATTGTCATTTGTATTTGAAAAATTCAGATTGTGTATTTTAGAGGTAATAAATTTACAGTAGCAAATGTGCTTTAGTGAACAAGTTTCACAGTTGCATGCCATTATTGCATAAAAGCCTGATACAGTAAATGTCAGTTCTGTCTAAAATACTACCAGCTTTTTACAGTCTGTACTGAGGAAAAGATTCTTACCTTGGACTCTGGGCTATATTATTTGCCATTAAAACTTAGCTTTTGAAAACAATCATAGTGGTTATCAACGTAACTATGTACATAAATATTCAATTATACCTCTATAGTGCCTACAAATAAAGCAAATCCTTTACAGACCTTCTACCCTTCAGCTAAATCTTCCAGCTTTAGAACAGGATTATACAATCCGTTTGTTTCTAGTTAGGCAGACTTTTCACTTGAAAATATTCAGGAAAAAAAAAGGTAAGACAATAACAACTTGATACATCTAAACCTTGATCTCTACCCAGAGAACTCATACTTGACAGCATTACTGAAATCTTTCAACAACAACAAAGAAACATTTATCCCTGTGCTGAATTAGTGGCTGTTAACAGCTTCCAAACTTATTAGAGAACATTATGATATTTTAATATTGGGGGGCTAAAGTAAGCCTTCCCTGAATTTATTTCACTGTATAATGTTGCCCTTGACCTTCTGTGTCCTATCACATAATTTTTTTATTTCTATTCTATCAAGTTTTACAGAGAATGTCTTTTCTTGTTTGCATTATTAGAACTGCATACTGTTAAAATCCTTTTATAGTGAACTCAGGCTTTTATCCTTTATATTCATTAAAAATAAAGACATTCTTAATGCACACATCTACATATGCAAGCAATCATACTTCTCCCTTTTATTATAGTGACTTAGGAATCACCTCCAAGAAGCAAAGAAAATATTTTTATTATACAGAAATTTGCAGTGCACATCAAATTGTATAATATAGTCATTTCTTCTCATTTGGCATTCATTCACTATTGAGTCTTCATTTTTAAAGAGCTCCAAAACCGTGCAAAGTTATCAGTGTTGGAGCACTCCATCTATTCATAGAATAGGGAAGGCCAGAAAAAACAGGTTCAAATTCTATGCAAACTGGAAGAAACAGTTCTTGTACAATGCTCTCAGCTCTGAGAGATCATGACGTACAGGTTACTGTCATATACAACATCACTAACTGGCAACAGATTACATAGTAGTTGGATCTACGTAAAGAGATACCTACTGTGATTTCTCCGCATCTCTAAGCCACCACAACTGTGGACTTCAGGTAATGACAACACATATATATCCAATATCAAACAGCTAACCAAATTCACCTTCTACCGTTTGCGTAACTGATATTTTCATGGTTTGAAATAATCAAATCTAAAGACTTTTTTTAATATATTATGCTATGAAAATGTGAGAATCTTCTGAAAGAGGGGTTCAAGAAGGAAAAGAGCAACTACTGAGTTACACGGTTTACATGACTGAAAAGCTTGTACGAATCAAACACTTCTGAACTCTACTTCAACTTCTGATACAGAGAGGATTAGAGTATGATAAGAACAAAAGGTTCTGAGTCATATTTAAAAGAAACAGATTTGCACCACACATACTGCTTCATGTATCCGTATATATGTTCTTCACTCCTTTATCTTCCTGTATATCCCTACATATATAATTGTGCCTTGACTTACATAGCAAGGCATTGAAACAGTAGTTCTCTTTATTATAAGACAATTTTAATTAAAGATTGACTTCCAAAACTCCTAAAGACTAACATCATTTTAGGTATTACAGTACAGGCTGACTAATGTCTCTAACAGATTTTCCACCTTCTTACCAAAAGATTATACACCTTTCCCCAAAACCACACCGGAATTCTTTTCTGTCCTAATATCATATTCAACTCAAATTACAACACCATTTTCCATGCTCATACTTCACTCTTAGGCCACACAGTCAGATAAGCTGCCTGTCTTTCCAAATAAACACCTGGGTTCAGCAAACTGCATTTGTTGCCAAGGAAGAAAGGGTATATGCAGTGACCAAGATCTCTGCTAGTCAGATCAGTTGGATTCGTGTCAAGCTGCCATTTTGAGTTTGATGTTAGATGTCTGTTCCTTATGCTGCATTCTACAAACACCACATTCAGTACCAAAAGGGAATGGGGTCTAGTATCCCAGAAATATGTAAGACAGCCAAACCTTAAAGTACAATGTCATTCCCTGACATATTCTTTAGCTTACTTCACCATTCCATAAAATAACAGGTGACAGGCGATGTAGACATTGCTACGAATCTCTGTAATAAACAGGATCAATTTTAGCAAAATAATTCTTTTAGTCTGCTGTCTGTTGTTTCTTGTTCTCATAACTGAATGTACTGTGATTTAGAAACAAAAGATTTAGCTATTTAAGTAGAGACAAGAAGAGGTGCCTTGAAATCCAAAGAATATAAAAATATTTGAAAGACACCAAGTATAAAAAAATTAAGCAATACTGGATCAGAGTTTAACCCATGCACATCAAGAACAGTCCTTCTGCAATCCAAACTTCCCTCTCCAGTTACCTTGGTTGATGAATAAATTGATACAACTTATCCTTAGTAAGTAACTCAGCATCAGCCTAATGTGAAGCCTAGAAGGCTAATGGATGGCTTTCTCCACGAGTCATCATATTTTAAACAAAAAACTAATCTAAAATCATTTTCCAATTCTGACAGACCAGTGGGGTCAGCCAGACAGAGAGCTGATGGTATGGGGCTTGAGGTACTGCTAAAAAATCAGCAGTTCTCACTTGACTGGGGAGAGGGATAGGGCATACTTCCAACTGAGGCAATTTATAAAACCTTTCAGATGAGTCAGAACTAAACCAAACACACAAGCAACCCCAAACAAACAAAAACCCCCATCTCCTGACCTTTCACAGTATCCCAGTTTCAGCCAGGATAGAGTTTATTTTCTTCATAGAAGCTAGTGTGAGGCTGTGTTTTGAATTTGGGATGAGGAAATGTTGATAATGTGCTGATGTTTTGAGCTGCCACTAAGTAGCCAAGGACAGTCCAGCTTCTCGTGCTGGCCTGCTAGCAAGAAGGCTGGGGATGCACAGGGAGCTGGGAGGGGACACAGCCGGGACAGTTGACCCAGGCTGGCCAAAGAGACATTCCATACCATATGACATCATGCTCAGTATATAAAGCTGGAATGAAGAAGGAAGGGGCTGAAGGACGTTCGGAGTTAGGCGTCTGTCTTCCCAGTAAACTGTTATGTGTGATGGAGCCCTGCTTCCCTGGAGATGGCTGAACACCTGCCTGCCCATGGGGAGTGGTGAATGGATTCCTTGCTTTGCTTTGCTCGTGTGTGCGGCTTTTGCTTTACCTGTTAAACTGTCTTTATCTCAACCCACGAGTTTCCTCCCTTTTACTCTTCCGATTCTCTTCCCCGTCCCACCCACGATTCTCCCCCCCATCCCACCATGGGGGAGTGAGGAAGCGGCTGCATGGTGCTTAGTTGCCGTCTGGGGCTAAACCATGACACATGGGTATCCAATGAGCTTCAAAAACAGCATACTGCATTATACTGCTGGTGTTCGCAATGCTGAACACCATTATCTTGAAGTGAATGTAATTTTTTTTTTTCATTACGTTCCTATGATTTTATATGGTGTAGTCAAATCATATATGAAAACATCTTTCCAGAATATTTCTGAGAATCTCAATAATAAATGAAACATTACACTATCCAGAGACCACAACGAATACCAAATTGAAGTACATTAGCCTCAAGATTTCTTTAATTTGGTAAGAAATATTAAGGAGATGTCTAAGTACTCAGTAAATAGTCTGTGTACAACACATTAAAAAAAAAAAAGTTCTTTTTCACTAGCAGGAGATTGCTAGGGCTTCCAAAACAATTCTACACAGGAGTTGTATTTGATGCTTAGTGAACAAAAAAAATTTACACCAGCTCTTCCATTTCCCTATCCATGGAACGACAGGAACATGACCGATGGAGGAAAAGGGTTGGGAAAAGGCAAATCACTCTGAGAGGAACAGCTACAAATCAAGGATGAAGTTCAAGTTTGCTGCCTACCTCTAACTACAGCAACATTTCTTTAAAGATTTTTCTTTCCTATGAGAACTAAACCTTTGGTAAAAGGACATCAATTCTGTGTTGGAGTATTCCTACCAGTTTGCAGTCTCATTACCAGCCCACATAAAACCAAGATCTGAATCTCAATAACAGCATCTTAATCTTGGGGTTCTGCCCCTGCTCATCTAGAAAAGTAACTGCTCAGTTTGTAACTTAGAGACAGGTCCTTGGATTTCAAAGAATTCGCACGCCTGGAAAATAATCTAGGGAAATCACGCAGACCTATTTCAAAGGACCAAAAATTGACAGAGAAAAACACAATTTTGTCTCTTTTCTTTCTATGTACAAGAACAAAAAATAATGGATTCTTCCACTATGACATGGACTATATTTCTCTCTTATCTATTAATACTTGCTGCAGTCTACAGTAAAAACAATTGTAATGAGATACTGCCTGGAAACTGAATGATGCACAGACAATTGCAATCAGGTTTTTTTACAAGTCAAGTTTTTTTACAACTTCCTTTTGTCCAAGTTAATATTGCTGTTACACTTATTACAGCAAAGGGGCTACAGAGGAATGAAAGAAATTAAAGAATGAAAGAAAACCATGCAGAAAAGTAAAATGAACAAGACAAATTAATGGAAGAAATTATTTATTCATAACTCACAAGGACCACAGATGTGCTTTGACTCAGAGGAATGCTAGGTTACAATCAATACTACTTTTATATCATCTGGAAATGCTTCACTATAATTTTGAAAATAGACAACTAACTATACATAAAATGTTATACATTCTGCTGCTCAACACGGAGAAAAAGGTGGTCCATCAGACTGCAATATGGCTACTCATAGTAAAGACAAAGATAACATCTGTGAGCAGAACAATTGTGTATGAGATTTCTTTTTTCCCTTTGGCATATGCATTATCACTGCTCTTAAATATAATAATGAAACAAATAAATGGATTAAATTAATACAAAATGGCATTCTGCAAGATGGCATTGGCTAGGTAAGTCACAGAAAACACCTTGGAGATACATTAGAAATCAAAAACAGTTTTACCATTAAGTCTTAAGTTACCTGGTGTTATACGAGAGTGGAGATAATACTGGGAAAGACTCTAACATTCACAAATTATCCTTGAGATATTAGCTGTCCAATTTCAGCAGAAGAGGAAAAAAAGTCTCCTTGGTTCTTCTAAAAAAGCTAACTATATTCATATATTGCTTACTTCCAACTGGAATTTTTGCTATTAACTGATTTAAGTACCACACAACAAAATAGCTCTTAGGTCAAAGCTTGATTCAGTTATATAAAACAAAATAAAAAAATTAAGAACTGCAGTCGTTCTAAATGAGTGAATAACAAGAGCAGAATGGCTTCTGTCATCTAGTGACAAGCATAAAATTCTATTATACCTTCAAACTTACACATTACATACAAAGAATAATTAATGCAACTTAATAATTTACAGCATAATAGTTATTTGTAAAACTGAATTATTAATGAAAGAATGCTATCCTTTAAAGGAATAATAAATGAGAACATTCACTGCTGCATGCAGCAGTTTCACCTTATTTACAGGATTCATATTATACTCAAGCCTCCTCCTTAGAATAGTAATTACCCCAGGAAAAGACTCTTCTCAACGAATAAGGGGCTACTGCCTGCAACATAATGTGTACTTACACAAAAATATATAATGCACTATCCATGTTTTCTTTATGAAACAGTATTTCTCCTACTCCCCACTGTTCACATCCTTCTGTTTGTACCACTGATGTTTTTTTCAGATTTGCTCTTTACACTTCACTCCATGCAGTAAGACAGTTCCTACTGGAAGTATAATTTACCTTGCTTTAGGAAAAAAAAATTTCGTATGGATTAGTTCAGTCATTCAGTTCACCACAATATCACAGGCATTGGAAGAAGCAGAATGCAGATGGGGGTGCAGGGCGGAGGGGGGAGTGTGTGTCTGGCAGAACATACGCATTGGCATAAGTTGGTCATGGCACCACAGACTTGGATGGCTTCCAGAGCCCACTGCCCAACCCCCAACAGTTAGTGTCAGGGTCATGATGGGAAACCGAAACCCCTGAGCGATGGAAAACCTTCCACATGAGATTCATCACTGGACAGGCAACCCTTTAGATCAAAAGTAAAACAGAGCGCTGCGTGGGAAACACAACTCACGTGGATTTGCATCTGACTTAGAAGATGCCAATGAGAAGCCCAAGTAGGAACTTTCTAGTTCCTACTCCCTCCAGAGGTGCTTTGCACTTACTCCAAGACATCACTGTATGAAATCCTGCAACTCTAGCTCTACACTGACCATTAGTCAGAGAGTAAGCTGCCTGTCCTGTCTCCAGCCTCAAAGCAGTATCGAAGTCTTGATCTGAATAACAACCTACCTGTTGCAAGGGGTTATTTACTTGGCATGCTGCCTTCTCCAAGCTGGGCTCTATATTTCTTACTAATTTAGTAGCCATATTACCATCTTTCCCAGTATCTCTAAGTTTCTGGAATGCCCAGAAGCAGAAAGAGTCAGGAAATGAGAGGAAAAGAAAAGTAAATTCACAGGCACTAGATTTTGCAGGGAGTAAATATGTCAGGTCCTACTAAAAATAACAAGAAAGTGATCATTTAAGCACACTTAGGAGAGGACAATATACTAGAAACCTGTCTGTCTTCATAGAGTAAGGTGTCTCAAATCACCTTAACACCTTCTCCCACCAGTGTTAAGAACAACAGGATGCCAGCCCAGTCTCCCTCATAGGGTAGCCTTAGCTTTAGTACAGAATTATTTAATCTGGCTATCAGCCATCTATGAGAGGCAGCATTAGCAAGCAAATTAGCTATACTTCACTCGTTTAGAAAACTTTTACTCTGTTTTGAGCCAACAGATCAACATAAAATAGCCTGAACACATGCCAGCACCTTGTGCCCTTGCTAAAGATGACATCCAATTCCAAGGAGTAAAAAGCTTATTTGAGGTTTTGTTACAACTAGAAAATTCTTCTTGTTTTTTGAGCTATATATTTAACACTATTATGTGAAGATATTTTCCTAATTGTGAGCTTTACAGCAAAAATACATAAAGCTTTGATCACTTAAGAGCTGGAAATAAGTAAAACCATGAGTTTAATATAAGAACTGGTTTTACATATGCTTGAAGTGCTGTTTCAATGGAAGGTAAGTCTGCATATCAAAACCAAAATATTGCCAAACCCACTGCAACAATATGAAAAAATGTATTATTTGCAAAGTTCTAATAGTAATTCAGTTTGGTTTAAGTCATAATTAAAAGATTATCAACATAAATGTCATTTTTTTTCCTTATAAACAATCAGAATGGGAAATACTCCATGCTAAGCCAAGAGTAGTATTTGCTCAGAGGCTAAGAGAAATTTAAAGGTTTTTTCTTACAAAAAAGTTTCAATTTATAACACATATTTCATAGTCACATAAAGTAACTTGAAATGTCCATCATAATAGATTTTTTTAACCTAACTACTTCCATTCCCTCCCAAATTGCAGAGTAGCCCAGAAAAAACTGCAATCATTTTCCACATGTCAAACCTATATTATAACTGTTACTGCTTTGTAGGCTAAACAAAGAGGATTTTTTTTTTCTTCCTCAAAACAGTAATGAATAAATACAAAACAAGCACTCTAAAACAGGTATCAAGCTTTTAAAGGAGTGCTCTCAAATGCAGTGTTTTTTAAGAAATTACAACCAAAGTCTGCAAGGACACAGCCAGGAATTTTATAAACCTCTGCTTCAGTGAGGGCTTCAATCTCTAGAACATAGGAAAATAATACGAAAGGTCCCTAAGTTTACCTGGTCTGGCTCAGCCTTGAGTTGGACTAGTTACTTAGAACCTGATCAACTGTTTATCTTGATCATGATAGACAAAAAGTAGAAAACATGCTCTGAATTGCCCATTTGGCATGAAAATGCCAACTCACAATTGTTGCGAGTTCCCTATTTGTCTATCAGCTCAGGCATCTGGATCCCTTGAATTCTCTACCCTCTTCCCCTTTATGTGATCAGGGACCAGCATAATGGGAGGCGGTAACACACTGACAGCCAGTTCAAGCATGGCAAGATTTCTGGACTTTCAAGGTGAAAAATAAAAATAGCCTTAATATTTAGCCTAATGTTATTAGATGTATTTTGTCAGAATGTGTGGGCTGTTCTCAGCCTTTCCATTCTTACTGTTCTATCTACAAAATATCTAAAAAGGCTGAAAAACAAACATGTATTTACCATATAAACACCCATTAGACCCACAGAAATCCAGAAAGTACCAGCTGAAAACATACACAGGCTATATATACAGCTGTAATTGAAATCTAAATTCTGTCTGCCAGTAGTTATAGCCCTCTTTAAAAATGTTACATATTTTATACTTCATTGAATTAGGTTACCCTGTTACTAATTTTAGAGAAGTAATCCAAATACACCATTCCCCCGCAGTACTTTCTGTAGCCATTAATATCTGACACAACAATAAAATTGTATTGTCTCTTTTGGATAAAAGTTAAGTACTTTTACTTGCCTTTTAATTCAACATGTTTTAAGCAGGAATAAACAGCCATTCCTCACTCAATAGAGTGACAAGGTTTGTAAGGTGTAGTGAGGTACTTTAAAAGGTGACCTAACTCCTTACCATTCACTCCAAACAGTAATATTCAATCTGGCCTGATCATATTAGTCACAAGAAAGAAAAAAAGTATTGTAGTAACCTGTAGTAACTGAGGACACAGGCTCTCCAGTATGCAAGAAGACAAGTAGCACATACACTCGAATCCCCACGAGCCACATAGAGCATGTCATACTATGAACCTTCATCTGCAGCACATGCTGGGGGCCAGGTTCTCACACTTTCATGTAAACTTCAAATTTACCTAAACGTATGGAATTTGAAAGCCTATTTAAATATAAATAAGCAAATTTATAACTAGTTCCTTTTCATAGGGAAAAAACATTTTTTTTTTTTTCCGGGCCTGGTCAGATTGCTTGCATTTAACATTTGGTTGAGGAATTGGTTGGAAAGGTAGCCAGACAAAGAAATATTCAAGGGTTCCCCTCCTTACCCCTGCCCCAGAAACTTACTTCTTTCATTCCTTCTATAGGCCTTTTCTATTGCTGCATATTACTTTGGGGCTCTTGGCATATGCGAAGCTTTAAAACTAACCACTGAAGTCATGGACTATCTTATTTGCTATTTCATTGGGGTTTATTCTAGTATCATTACAATCTTGTAACAGCTAATACAGTGTAACGTGGAACTAGCACTGTATTCAGGGGTGAGGATCACAGTTCTTTTATTCCAGACACCAGATAGTGAAACAAGGGCATCAGGAACAAAAGCAACTTCCTACAGCATTTAAATTAACCCACTGGTTAGCAATGTCTCTCAATTCTTACCATGTATGCATTTATATAGAAAATGAAATGGTAATGCAATCATCAGCTGATACAACACCCCATTATTCCAGGAATGCAAAGACTCAAGCAACAAATTCATTCAGAATAGGATCTCTGTGTGTTTCACTCAACCCATCCGTTCTGTTTGATTTTCTTGTTTTTGGGAAGCTTAGAAAAGAAAACTTAAAGGCGGTATTCGCAGATTTCCCACCACTGTCAAGTCACAAAAGAATAAATATATGATGTATCCATAATGATGCATCTGCTGCCTATACAAACTTACTTGATCCAAACAGGCTGAGCTCACAGCATACTCGCAGAGTGACATTAAGGTGAATCTACATTGGTTATTTTTCTGAGATTTTTGCCTGAAAGCATCTATGTCCTAACAAAAAGGGGGATGAGAGCGTGTGGAAGAACCTGGTTAAGACAGCATGTAGCAGAGGTGAAACTACATATATGAATTATGAACGATGGAGCTTCAAAAGGTTGTTACAGAAAAGCAGCCCAAAGCCAGGGATATACTGATTAGGGCAATTACTGAAATATTTAGTTAAATAATATAAAATAGGTAGATGGAAAAACAAGCAAAGGAAATTTATTCCGCTCCCCACATAATATTATATGGTCCCCAATCATAGAAATAAAAGATAAACCAGACTGCTAAATTCTGTTTTTTGACAGCACAGAGTAATTTAATCTTACCTTGTCTCACCCTTCTTATTAAGCAAAGATGGTCTAAAGAAAAGAGATGAAAAATTATGCTCACATAACCAAGAGTTAAGTGCAACAGTAGTACTGGAATGTTTTCTATAACTCCTCCATTGCTGCTTTTAAATAAGTAGATTAATTTTATCTTTAATATGGCTGGATGAGGATGATAAAATAGATTCAGGAATCATTTGGAGTTATTTTTCTCTCCCAAGGTGTGAAATGCTTAGCAATTGGGCCAGGGGGACATAAACTATTGCTCAGCTCCCCAGTAAATTATTTCAGAGTATCCAGAGAAAACACAGCATAGCTCAGTAAAAGTCAGACTGCTTTGAAAACTGACATCAAGCAGGCCCTAAAAGGAAGAAGAATCTTTCGGGAAGCTATCATTTGGAGTGACTTGTCTTTCACGCTTTCTGTTACCTAGCTCCTACCTGGGACTGAAGAACTGAGTCAAAATGAAACAGAATTTAGACTTGAAAAAAAAAGCTGATAGTCTTTATATTCATCATAGACATCATCCCAAAGTACGGGTGTTAAAACAGCACTCCCCAACATCGTCTTTCAAATGGTTATTTTGGCCAAGTATTTCTCACAAAGAACGCTTCACTAAATCAAGCGGATACAGCCACTTCTACAACAGGTGAGGTTATGGCTTTCCTCTTGCTCTCACAACTGTTTTTCCCCTGAAGAGTGCAACCCTGAGTTCACCAAGCCTCAGGAAGCACCACTACACAACAGTCTATCATATCATGCAAACATAAGGAAGCCAATGATTAAATGGCCTGCCCTCTAACAATACTAACACATGAAAAAGCAGCATAAACATAGTATTTTCTCTGCCTGAATAACCTAAAATTGGAAGCAAAAGAAAAAGAAACCTAATTTAGTAATAATTATTGGTAGTTTACAGAAATGTTGCACTACACTGGCAAATCTAATCCACTTCCCTTCAAAAAGACAGCTTCCCTACGTGGTTCTGAGCAAGGCAATAATACACAGTTTAATGAGGAATAACTGATCACCTGTAGTTCTGGAGGAGCAAACACTCTTCTTTGCCTTCCTAGATCAGTTGTTAATATTCAAAGACTATTGAAACCAAAAAGGTATCAGCATCTTCTCAGCTGCTGGTTTTACCTTGGAGTTGGAGGTTATACTGGAAGCTACCAGTGAATATTAAAGAGAAAAACAAGACAAATTAGAAGAAACTACTTATATCTTCTTAATGGGATTTGAAAGGCCAGTGCCAGGGAGATCTGTTATACAGTTTAAAAAAAAAAAGTAATCCATGTGAGAACGTAAGTTGTGAGCAACATCTCCCAAAGCTACAACACAAATTCAAATCCTGTCAGATAAAGAGTGAAAGGAACCAACTTCTATGGAATATGTTTGCAGTTTTCCATTGTTTTTAGATAGAAAATGTTGATACACAAGAGGCACAGACACAGCTGACGCCTCTGATGGTATTGTCGTCTATAACAAATTTACTTAGTATATCATTTAGGAATTGAACATCTACATACAGAATTAGTATTGTGTTCTTGGGAAATAAAATAGAAACTGAAGTTGCACAGAAAAATATTTGGTAAAGCACGTAATTTACAATTCTAATATTTTATAAACTATTTTTAAAACCTATTGTTAAAACTAGCACATCAAAAGCTACTGAGGCTGACCAACCAGCAAATAGATTAGGAATCTAAACATTAGAAATTGAGGCCTGAATCTTACAGATATATTACAATTATTCTGTCAATTCATTTGCAAACAGGCTTTCTTTCAAACAAGCTTAAATACCAACTACACACAATAGTGTCTATAATTTTCTTGCTATAATTTCTGACATACAGATGAAGGCTCTCAAGCATACCCATTTCCAAATGGTTGGTAATGTGTGGTACCATTTTTTTTTTAAAAGAATCTAAATTGAAAGATACTTAGACATCTCAGTCCTTGAACACAATATTCGAAGTTCGTGAAAATTTCCAAAAATTTATCTCTCAATACATACAGTTTTATCCCCTGATACTGTTTATATATTCTAAAAGACATAATAGTTACTTCAGCCTTATTTACTTTTCCAGTGGTTTATAGCTAGGTGCTCCAGTTTATTTTAATAACATAACTAAAGACTAAATGAACAATTTTATCTCAGTGATTAAGTTTCTTCCCAATTCTTTCACCTTGTTAATGAAGTAATTTTGCAGACTCTAATAAAATACTTTTTACAGTCACATTTGCTCAATTTCTTCCACTCAGGTTGCTTACAAAATGTGCTGCCTTCTTCCTCTTTTTCAGCAGTCAGATATAGTAGATTAATATTCTAAAGGATATGGTAGATCGTGTGATCATATATTTTACCCCATAAACAGAAGGAAAAAAAGTCGGTACCCATTGTTAATTCACACAGGTGTTTCACATAACTAGACAATATTTCAACAAAACAGAGATCAGGAGATTGCGCTGAACTAAGGCCCTCACATGACAGAAATAGCACGTTCCTCCTCTGATGGGCAAGCTGCCAACAGATTTAAAGCATTATTAAGCAGTTCTAAAACTTTTGGAAAGTTAAAATGTAACAGCTTGTCCTGGTTTCAGCCAGGGTAGAGTTAATTTTCTTCACAGAAGCTAGCGTGAGGCTATGTGTTGGATTTGGGATGAGAAAATGTTGATAAGGTGCTGATGTTTTGAGTTGTTGCTGAGTAGTCAAGGACAGTCCAGCTTCTTGTGCTGGCCTGGAGCGAGCAGGCTGGGGGTGCACGGGGAGCTGGGAGGGAACACAGCCGGGACAGCTGACCCAGGCTGGCCAAAGAGATATTCCATACCATATAACGTCATGCTCAGTATATAAAGCTGGGACGAAGAAGAAGGAAGGGTTGGAGGGACGTTCGGAGTTATGGCGTCTGTCTTCCCAAAAAACCATTACGCGTGACGGAGCCCTGCTTCCCTGGAGATGGCTGAACACCTGCCTGCCCGTGGGGAGTGGTGAATGGATTCCTTGTTTTGCTTTGCTTGCGTGCGCGGCTTTTGCTTTACTTATTAAACTGTCTTTATCGCAAACCATGAGTTTCCTCACTTTTACTCTTCCAATTCTTTGTTCTTCCGATTCTCTCCCCCGTCCCACCGTGGGGGAGTGAGCGAGCGGCTGCGTGGTGCTTGGTTGCTGGCTGGGGCTAAACCACGACACAGCTGATGGTTCATTCTCAGACAGGGAATCCCCTGGATGCTGCATTTCATGTCAAAATAAAGACCCAGTGGAATTAAACAGAAGTAAAATTATGTTATCCTAAAACACAGCTGAACTGAAAAGGTCTTTTAAGAGAAAAACAAGACAAAATGAGAAGAAACTAGTTATGTCTTCTTAATGGGATTGAGTATTAGGAACTTAGGTTCTTTTGGATGGAGAAATCAAAATCCATCTCCAATGTTTCCATTGCCTGAATTTTCTGCAAATGCAATGAAGTACTCCAACATTTATCTGTTACCTATCTAATAGTACCTGAAGTTTTCAGTTTAAGTAATAGGCTACCTAGACATATACTGAAAACGGTAGAACAAAGATCTGCTTGGAAAAGTCCTGTGGGATAAAGCCTGGAGGGAAGAGGGACCCAAGAAAGCTGGCTTAATATTCAAGGATCACACCCAAGCTAAAAAGCAGTCCAGCCCAATGAGCAGCAAATCAGGCAAAAATGCCAGGAGGCCTGCGTGGATGAACAAAAAGCTCCTGGCCAAATTCAAGCACAAGAAAGAACTGTATAGTGAGTGGAAGCAAGGACAGGTAATTTGGGAAGGATACAGAGATGCTGTCTGAGCATGCACAGATGCCGTTAGGATAGCCAAAGCCCAAATGAAATTGAATCCGGACAGGGATGTTAAAAACAATGAGAAGAGCTTCTTGTACATAGGTTACAAAAGGAATCCTAGGGAAAGTATGAGCCCACTTCTGAATGGAGCAGTAGACTTGGTGACACAGGACCTGGAAAAGGCTGAGGTACTGAATGTTGTCTTCTCAGTCTTTACAATCAAGACCAGCCTTCAGGAATTTCAGGCCCCAGACATCAGGGAGAAAGACTGGAGCAAAGACGACGTACCCTGGTAGAAGAGGGAGGTGATACTTCCCCTCTACTCAGGACTGGTGAGGCTGCACCTGGAGTACCGTGTCCACTTCATGGCACCCAAGCACAGCAAAGATACGGATGTACTAGAGAGAGTCCAATGAAGGCCAAAGATGGCAAAGGGACTAGAGCACCTCTCCATATGAGGAAGAGCTGAGAGGGCTGGGACTGTTCAGCCTGGAGAAGAGAAGGTTCAGGAGGGATCTCATCAATGTGTATAAATACCTGGAGGGAGGGAACAAAGAAGATTGGGTGATGCCCATGTCAGGACCAGAGGCAATGGGCTCAAACTGAAACATACAAGGTGCCGTCTGAACATCAGGAAACACTTTTACTGTGAGGGTGACCGAGCACTGGCACAGAAACTTTCACGTTTCCCAGAAAGTTGGTGGAGACTCCATCCTTGGACATATTCAAAAGCCATCTTGACATGATCCTGAGCAACTGGCTCTAGGTGGTCCTGTGAGGTGGGGTACATGTATGTGTGTCAGGGGGATGATTGGTCCAGATAATCTCCAGAGTTCCCTTCCAATCTCAACCCTTCTGTGATACAGCAAGAGGCTACCCAAACAGCCTGGAGACAAAAATCTAGTCTTTTCCTCCCTCTTATGCAGTAGGAGCAGGCTCAGAATCACTGGCAGCTGTATTAGTAAGCATCTTGGCAAGTATCTTTCATTGTGGAACAGAATAAAATTATGTGGAGAAAAAAAATAATGTAATTGTATCACAGTTAATAATCAAAACCAGCTTTCACCGTAAGAGAAATTGTACATAAAGTACAATCTGTATTGATGGGAAAACATTTTACTTAATATCAAATAACCCCAAACAACGAGGAACAGTTGAAAATACTGAATATTTTATTAATATTTAATATTTGATATTATATAATAAAATTTAACATTTTATATTTTAATAAACTGAAAACAAACAGCCAAAATATTCTACAGGACTTTCAAACATTGAGAACCACTGCCATGGAACAGGCTGAGGACATCTGTCCTGAGGTGTCAAGGTTACAATTCATCAGGGACATCAAAACTGTCAAACGCTCCCCAGAGATTTTTCTTAAGTACCCTATCTTTCACTGACCAGGCAGTACCCAGTTTCTATGCAATAGCCCTCTCATGCAATAGAAATGTTAGCTGGCTTGTTGCTCCTTCATTAGTCACACACACCTATACCTCCTCTTCAACTATTTGGAAGGGGACTTGAATAAAACAATGTGATCAAGCCAACAGCTTAACTCTAAATTTGCAGACCTAGAACTACTGAAAATCATAATACTAAATATTTTGGTATTTGGAAGTACAATAAACATTAACTACATCATAAAAATGTGTAACATATTCAACACAAATTCAAACATTTACATCTAGATAGTGCACTCAAAACTTGCATTAAATATCACATAATCTTCATATGTAGCATGAGCTCTCTAAAAATGGAAAGAAACAGTGGTAGTCCCCTTATTGATCTTATTTCTAAATACAAGTGACTTGCTATGTTGCTCAAAATATCTTGACTTGCTCAAAATCACATCAGGTATTCCAGATGTAGACAGAAAGACTGAGTTAATAAGTTTTGAGGGTACATTCTGATTATAGTCCTTAACTTTGAGAAAGATGCTGTGATTTTGTAATCGATGACAAGCCAAGAGCTTCTACCCCTGCAGTAGAAAAAAAAAGGCTCTCCTAGTGCTTCATAAAGCATCCTCTAAATTTATTGTTTTCACATTTCATCCTTTTCTTTTAAGATTTGAAACAGGAAAAATAATTGAACATAATATGTGACTTACTAAATTTACTTGACATGTTCTTAATAGATACTTTCATGTTCCTGCAGTTATCTTGTTAAACCAAGTCACAGAGCCCTCCTATAGAGGCCTCCTTTCCCAAACAGACATCTTCACAATTCAGGACGTACTTATGTAAATTTTACTCTGTCCAAATACCACAAATTTCAATAGCCCAAAGTTGCTATGAAAACCAGAATTTATAAGCGCTCTTTGTTTATTTCTCCCCGCATGGGGCAACCAAACAGCTATGGCATTTGCTGTGTAGTCTTTGATCACAGGATAACAGAAACTACGACTGTGTAAAGAAAATGCATGAAAAAGCACCAGTGTGCTATTTCCTCTAGCTCTTTGATCATTTTGATAGACTTCAGAATTAGAAAATAAGTGCCTGGAAAAATTCATTACTAAATCCAAACACATTTAATGAACTTCATTAGTCAAATAATGATTGTTTAATGAAATACATTAGAAATATTAACAGCAACAAACAAGAAAAAAAATCTAACAAAATTATAAGAACTTGGAAAGACAAAAGTAAATTCATGTTTACTTGTTTGTTGGTTTGGTAGGTTTTTTTATTTCTTTGGTCAGAGTTTTGGTGGGGGTTTTTTTTGTATTAATTTAGACCATAGTTTAATACCTGTATCCTCTAAGAGTAAATTCACTTTTTTCTGCTCATGTTCAATTTAATGAAAAAAACATAATGCTGCACAGGATGAAACAAGATTTACACTACACCAGAACAGTAGTTCTTAAGACTTTTTTTCATCTAGACATTGTTGTTCTTTACAAGTTTTCTTCTATACTTCAAATGGAAAGCCAAACAAAACAAGATCATGTACCTTCTTCTCTTCAAAGCCAATGTTGCAAGAATCTTACTCTGCACATATGCTATCCTAGAACCTGTCAGGTCCCAATATATCAGGAATTGGTAATTAATCAATCCAAACCTTTGTTTAGTCTATTTGTACCTATACTTTGAGACACAAAATTATTTTATCAGACACATATACACCCACACATGAAATATCAAAAAATGGTATTGCTGAAAATACGTCTTAAATGCACAAATATGCACTGCTGCAATTTTTTAAAATAATGACTTATTTCTAGGCATTCTCAGTGTCATCAACTTCATGCAACTCACTAAAATATTTTATCAAAAACTATTTTGCTATTGCCTCTACTTGCTTGAGTGACTTCTGAGCTTTTTGTTTCTCAGCTTCTTATTTATGGCTGAGCTCAGAGAAACAGATTGCACCTAATTGTCTAAATATGATGCAAGTGTTTACAAAATGCATGCAAGTCTTGTGAAAAGTAGTAATTTCTTCACCATAATATTTTTTGTATTTTCTAAATAGATTACACTCTATTTCTAGGAGTATTGAATAATGAATTGCAGTTACAGCAGCTATATTTCAGCTGTTAGGGAAAAAAATACCTGTTTTGGTATTTCTTATATTCAAATTAGTACTTCTGTATTTTAAACCATTTATTCAAGATTCCACTGGAGCCTTTGTATTAAAACACCACACCTTTCATGTCATAAACCCCCAGAGTGTTTGGACATCATGTAGAATTTATGGCATTTGGAGCCAAAACATAAACAGGTTGCAGGAGCATAACCAAGACAAGATGCCAACCCAGTCAAGCACAAGCAGTAACCTACTGAAGGAAGAAAGGAGGGGAAACAGCAGAAGTAGCTAGTGCTCAATAAAAGACAGTTTTTAAACAAGTGGCTCTACTGAACCATGCCAAACTACCACCAACAGCACCCTGGTTGAAACAGCAAGGTGGATATCTCCATCTACACCTTGCATCTTACAAAACTTAATTTGGAAGAAATAAAGTTTCACAGAGCAATCTTATTTTTGATTCAGCAAGTATAGTTCTGTACAGAATCCATTTCCCAAAACAAAACAAAACCATTAGGATTCTTTACAAAAAAAGTTTTGAGCCAGAAAGATCTGAGCAAGGCCTCCAGCATCAACTGGAGTGATTACCAGTGCCACATCACAGGCCTTGACTCACAGACCCAGGAGGAGAGTGCAGTTCCTCAGGTCTGAGGCAGGAGGGAATGCCTGGGACCACTCGCTGAAGCTATAGCAGAGGGAAATGATATCCTTTCCTACAGGAGGTATGCGCTGGTTGAGGAACTGTTTTGTCAAGTCATGGATTTGTAGGAGGAAAACAGACTGTACAACATCAGAGAAAATTAAGACACATGCAAGATCTCATAGAAACAAGAGTCTGAACCAACCAAACACACAAAAGGAAGGAGAAGCAAGATTCTGTGCTTTTTGGAATGGCAAATGGGGATTCCCAAAATGGTAAAGACTGGAAGTCTGTGACTTCTGGCAAGATGATGCTCTTTCTCCATCCACAGATCTGCAGCTGTAGACCTGGTAGCAGATTTGGGGAGTGGAGGGTGGGACAGGGCAGGACGGAGTGGTGGAGGGGTGAGGCGTGCAGTGGGAAATGTAGAACATAATTCTGGTGAAACATCAAAACCCAGTAAGCCTGAAGGATGCGGCTGCACCAAGACGTGGCAGGTACATGCTGCATGATACTCCCTTCCTGTGGATGCCAGCAGATCTGCTTACCTGTTGTAGAGGGGAGCCTTGGATTCAGGATGCTGCAGAAACACTGATGAAGCTTGTCCTCAGACTATGAACCCTTGTGACTCATCCACAATACTGCTGGGGGTGGCACTAGGCATGTGACTGCATGGCATCAGGAGTGAGGATCAAAGGCTCAAGGTGATGTCTCTTCAATCCTGCCAGCGCAGAGAAAAGGCCTGAGAGAGAGCAGACAAATCATGTGGATCCACACAACTGGTAATGACAAGAGAGATTTGACTTTTGCAACAAATGGACTCTCCTTCAGGAATGAGGCTACTAGGCAGAATGGGGATCCACCTCATGTAATGGGGCAAGAGCATCTCTAACAACAGGCTGACAGACCTGGTGAGAAGAACAATGAGAGCTCTAGACTAGGAGTGGTAAAGGAGGGAAGTTACAACCCAAAGTTAAGGGAAAAACTGTTGGAGTGTGTTAGAAGTCAAAGTGGCGGGGAAGGGTTGGCATTAGAGAAACTGAAAAAAATAAAACTGGGTGGAAGTGTACGCAGTTTATGGACCTATACACAAGTGCATACAGTATAGGAAACAAGCAAGAGGAGCAAGAGTTTGGCACCTGGTCAGGGAAATGCAACATTGTTGGAATAACTGAGATACAGCTGACATAACTGGAGTGCTGTGATAGATAGAAGATCTTCATGAAAGACAGGAAGTAGAGGAGAGATTTTACCCTTCAGAGAAAGGGGCAGCTCAAATTTACAAGGCTCCTCTATAGGATAGATGGAGACACTGGCTGAGAGCTTGTAGGTTAGGATCCAGGGAGAGGACAGAGAAGGTGACAGTGCAGTGGAAATGTGTTGCATACCCCCAATCAGGGTAAGAAATTCAGAGCGTTCTTTAAGCAATTGGAGAAAGTGCGGGAATTAAAGTGCCTGGTTTGTATGGGGAACTTCAACCTCCCTAATATCTGCTAGAAGGGCAGTGTGGCAGGGTGCAAGTAGTCAAGGAGGTTTCTGGGCAGTGTCAGAAACAACTCCTTGATGCAGATACTGGATAAGCCAGCCACAGGTGTTGTACAGCTGGGTTTACTGCTCTTTACAAATAACTGGTTAGGAATGGGATAATCAGCAGAAGTCTCAGCTGCAGTAACTGTGTGTGAATTGGGGTTCAAGATCCTAAATGAAGTGAGGGAGGTGAGTAACAGAGTATATACCCTAGAATTCAGGAAAGCAGTCCTCACCTTTTTCTGAAAACTTAACTGGGATACCACAGGAGGCAGCATTAAAAAAAAGCTCAGGGACCAGCAAGTCTTTAAGGTAGCATCTTCCAGATGCAAATACAGCCCCCATCCTGATAATCAGGAAGACAAGCAGATGCCTATGGAGACTGGCGTGGCTAAGCAAGGAACTTCTGTCAAGTTCCAATGGAAACAGTGCAGCATACAGGAGGTAGGAGCAGGGACAAAGGAGGAGTTCAG
Organism: Phaethon lepturus; assembly: GCF_000687285.1. Classification (NCBI taxonomy): domain Eukaryota; kingdom Metazoa; phylum Chordata; class Aves; order Phaethontiformes; family Phaethontidae; genus Phaethon; species Phaethon lepturus. Next base: position 22,229 of record NW_010548099.1, on the reverse strand, counting down.
AAATGTTGCCTAGATATATAGGGATGGTATTAGGAAAGCCATAGCCGAACTGCAGCTGACAATTTCAAGGGTCACACAGGGTAGCAAGAGTAGCTTATACTGATAAATTACTAGGAAAAGTCTGAACAAGGAAAATGCAGGCCTGCATCTGAACGTTGGAGATGATTTACTGACAGTAAATTTTACTGACAGATTTTACTGACAGTAGGCAAAGATAAGGCTGACATATTTATGTAATCTTTTCCACAGTCTTCACTAACATGACCTCTGTGTTTAGTGAAAGTGTTTAAGGAGGAGAGAAACTACCAGCAGCAGATAAGAATCGTCAAGGATTATGTGCCACAGAAGTCTGTGGTATCCAATGGGCTGCATCAAAAGGTGCTGGAAGAACTGCCTCATGTCTTGCAAGACTGGGAACAGTCAGCAAGGATTTAGCAATGGTGAATCATGGCTGACCACCACAATTGCTGTTCATAACCAAGAGACTAGATTTGTGGATGAGAGGAGGGTTGTGGATTCACCTTGATTTACGAAGGATTTCACCACTGTCACTCACAGTATTCCTACATCCAACTTCACATGTTGCACTTTGGGCAAAGAAAAGTTGAACATGTACCAGCAGTGTGCCCTAACCACAACGCAGCAGCACAGCCAGGGGATGAAAGCAAAATATAACCACCCTCTACTCACAAGCGCACATCTTGAATACCAGCTCCAGTTTTGTGTGCCCCAATACAAGAAATACATCAACAAGCTAAAGGAAGTTTAGCAGACAGCCACCAATACAGTCAGTGGCTGGAGCACTGGAAGCATGAAGAAAGGCTAAGGGAAAGGAGCTTTTTTCAGCCTGGAGAAGTGACGGCTTCAGGAGAATCAAACAGCAGCCTGACACTACCTATGACGAGGTCATCAAGACCACAGATGAATGGTTTTCCATGGTGGCACACTTCAAAAAGACAAGAGGTAACAGTGGTAAGCTGAAATAAAAGAGGTAGAGGCTAGATGGAAGGAAAAAAACATTTTCAATGTGAGGGCAGTCAAGCAGTGGACCAAGTTGTCCAGACAGGCTGTGCAGTCTCCATCCTTAAAGACGCAAATTGGATAAAACCCTGAACAACTTCATCTATCTCACAATTCATCTTGCTTTGAGCAGGAGGCTTCTGCTAGGCACCTCCCGAGACACCCTCTAACCAGGATCATCTATGATCATATATAAATATCATGAACTAAAAATCAGTCCCAAACTCCTCCTTTTTTTTTTTTTTTAAAGCTATTTTCTTTTAAGGTTTTCCAACTATCAAAAGTTTATACATCACCTATTACTCTTCTTTTTACTATCCCAGCATGCTGAATGTCTACCTGCATTAAAAAAAAAGTACAGATTGCACAAAGCTTACCCATCATTTAAATCCCATATAATATGGAATTTTGTGGGCTTAAAAGTCTTCAACAATGCACAAATGTCAAACTAACTTTCTAAAGAAAGATCAATTTCATGGTGTTAATGAAGATGTCACTTAAAGAACTTAAAAAAAGTGATGACTTCAACATACATGCAGTTGCTATATATATGCTGACTGTAAAAAACATCTTACATACACACATATACATAACAAATAGGTATCTAGCTTTATATGCTTGTTACACACACAGACGTAATACATTTGGATCTACCTGCTTTTTATACAGTTATGTGGATGCAAATGCATTTAACTTCTACCTAGATAGAAAACAGGGCACAAGAGTGTCCTGGTTTTGGCTGGGATAGAGTCAATTTTCTTCCTGATAGTGGTATAGTTCTGTGTTTTGGATTTAGAATGAAAAATAATGGTGATACCACACTGATGTTTTGCGTTGTTGCTAAGTAGTCAAGCACAGTCCAGCTTCTCATGCTGGCCTGCCAGCGAGCAGGCTGGGAGTGCAAAGGAAGCTGGGTCAGGACACAGTCAGGACAGCTGACCCAAGCTGGCCAAAGGGATATTCCCTACAATACATCATCATGCCCAGCATATAAACTGGGCAGTTGGCTGGAGAGGGCTGCAGCTGGGGAACTGGCTGGGCATCAGTCAGCGGGTGGTGAGCAATTGTGCTCTGCATCACTTGTTTTGTATATCGTTCTATCATTTTTTTTTCCTCCTTCTTTTTCTGTCTTATTAAACTGTTTTTACCTCAACCCATGAATTTTACTTCTTTTTTCCCCTCAAATTCTCTCCCCCACTGTGGCCTGGGGGGGAGTGAGTGAACACCTGTGTGGTGTTTAGCTGCCTGCTGGGTTAAACCACAACAGGGGGTTGCCCCTCAAGCAGTTTAACTACAAAACTTGACATGTCCTCAATTCATAGTCATTTACCCATCAGACAAATATAGTAATATGACTGTGCTGTGTGAGGAACCTCACACTGACAAAGGAGCACAAGTGCACACAGGACAACTCTAAGTCTTAATAAGAAGACATAATAAGAGCACAAGATTTCTGTTTCCTCCACTTACTTGCAAAATTGTATTGCAGTTACACTGTGATTTCTGGCAGTTAAAAGACTCGGGGAGATTGATAAAGTAAATTAAAAAATGTCAAATCACCTGGAGATGAAAGGTATAAATGCAAAGGAGAATGCATCAAACGGAATAAGTTAAAATGCTAATTTAAAATTCAGGATAGCACTGAATACATTTAAAACAAACAAAATCTCCAAAACTAAAGAAAAACCACAATAAAAAACCTATCCAAAATAACCTGAAACTTGGGAATCTGGGAAGAAGTACAATATGATAGAGGCAATTGTGAGAAAACAAACAATTCTAAAACAAAGCTTTTATGAGCTAACTCAGTACAGAAATCATTCAGTGTGCCCAAAAGAGGACGTTTTCATGAAGCAGAAGGATAAGTTGTACAATCTGTGCATAGAAAAGGAAGAAACAGAAACGCAGTTAGCTGGAAAATCATTAGAGATCTCAAGTAATACAGTGAGCACAAAACATTGCATGGGAAGAAGCTGAACTAGTAATGATTGGTAAGGACAAATAATGTATCATAATTTACCCATAGAGAAGAAGTATTCTTTGCGATCATCTACCTCCTGACTTCACCAAAACACCTATTGCATTTAAGCTGCATGTGATCCAGTTATGCAACAATCACAATTATCTACTCAAGCAAATGTGTAACATAGATGAGACCAGTTTATTCTGACAACCATGTCATCTTAAAAACTTCGGGATTGGAAAAAAAAAAAGTGTGTTAAAACCATTGGCATAAAACAATGTCAAAAGAATAGATGCCCATAGGGCATCTGAATGAAAATGAACCACTCCCAGGAAGGCCAAACATCTCCTGCTTAGAGTATTTAAATTAAAAATAATTTATAACCTATATTCCAAAGAGTCAGAAATGAACTTGAATCTAGTGCCTCATATCCAGTAGACTTTCTGCCAGTCAAGGTTTCACATTGGTCTTTCTTGCTTACTACCTGGTAATCTGGAAACATGGTACTTCAAACAAATTTGTGTGTATAGTGGAAAAGAGGACTGTAAAAACATGAATACATTCTACATAATTTACAAGTTTCCCCAAGACAGATGTAGCAAAACTGCTTGAGCAAGTTATCAATAGGTGAATGTGAGGCTTTCCCCCATGATCTAAGACCAGATCAAAAAGCCCCACAAATATACCTTCATATTTATGATATATCTTGCAAATCACAATCTTAAATCAGCCCGATATTTTCATGCTCGTCTGTACCAAAGGAATTGCTGAACGGCAGTTTTTAATATTAAAAAGGTTTTAATAGAGAGATTAGAATTCACCCTCTTTTTTACTTGTCCCTAAAGAATGTTTTTTACTTGTTCTAGACACTACCAACAGTTTTCCATCCAAGAATTGCTAGAATTATGAGACCAGAGAAGTGACGAAAAAAGTCATCTTTTATAGCAACTCTTTGAATAGCCAATGATCAGTACAGCAACATTGGGAGTAAATCACCTTAAGAAATCAGTTTATGGGGTTTTTTTTCTCAGGTTTTGAGATGGAAGGGTAGGGACAAGTTTATAAGTCTCAGATCTTCTTGGTACATGAAAAGTAATAAAGTTCAGAATAGGTAGATTTCTGATTTAAGAAACTATCTTGAAAACACAGCTTAGTACGAGTTCACCATTCTATTCAGGTTGACTAAGTCAACTGATTTTCACCAACAGTGATATACAGTCCTTTAGACTTTATACCTTTCCCACTTCTGCCTCAACTGCACATTTGAGAACTCACCAAAATAATAATATAACCTTAGCTGGTGTAAAATTTTCTTCTGATTACAGGACACTGTATTTCCTATACTGTATGTCACCCCACAACGAAATGTTCAAGCCCAAAATACCATTTCCCTTGGTTTCTGATTTGCTTTCAAAATACCCTTACGAAGGTTTCAGCTGGCATTGCTGGGTTCAGTGGTTGTCTTCTCAGCAACAGAAAAACCTGCTGCCATCAACATCTATTGCCATATGCCAGGGGTACGGGCTGCCTGTGAGTTTTGGTATTTCTTCACTAAGTAAATCTGGTGTGGCGTAAAGCACAAACCAGACTTACACAATGAAATTCTGAAGTGTGAACATCAAATTGCCTAACAGTCTGTAGAGGTAAGCTAGTATTCCACACTACTTGTTTTTTTTGACTCCTCTAGAAAAATATGTTGTAATATAATCAAGTTAAACTTCAATTTAGTTTTAATATCATCCCCTATAACATTTGTCACCAAATTTAGGACTTACTGATATTTAGGGGTTGTAAAAACAAAGAAAAGACGACTGTTTTCCTGAAGGCCTTTTTTCTTCCCTAATTACTTTTATTCAATGACTGGGGGGGAGGGGCAATCAATTCTATTTTAACCAATTAAAAAAAATGCTTCAGAAATTTACTTTATAGAGTTTGTGCACTGACTTGCATTACTGTAGCAAAGCCTTTGACCAATAGATTAGACATTTTGTGGCACCATGACTATGTGTCACGTTTATTTAATATCACAGATTAATAACATCATACAAAATGTATTCTTTTTAGTCAATTGCATGGCTTATTCTCTCCATCATAGAAATCACAGCTTTGGGCTTAAGATACCCCAGACACAGAGAAAAGATCTTGCTGGATTAGAGAGGGAGGTGGGAAAAGAAAATAAAAAAAGGATGAGGAAGGGGAAGAAAAAAAAAAAGTGTGTGTGTGAAGAAATAAGGCTATGCTTACTGTGATCTTCATTCTTACACTTTACCTTAGAGGTTTTTAATTATTTCAGTTTATAAAAAACAGATAGGCTGGATAAATTGGTGTCCTCCATCACATGTTAAATAATGAGGTGTAAGTTTTGTTTTTTTGGTTTTGTTTTGTTTTTGGTTTTTTTTTGACAACATGGTAGTTTCAGTGAAATTTTCACTATGGCTAACATAAGTCCAAGAAACACAAAACAGGAGAACAGGAGAAACACTTCAGCAAAAAGTCACTCACCAGGTACCCAGGGTATTCAGACAGCTGACAGAGCTGTTATTTTATGTCTCTAGTCAAATTCAAACAGGACAGGTTCTGGTGCCAATGAATAATTTTAAGGTAAAAAAGTCTTAGTAATCACACACTTTACCTTTCCTCCCTGAAAAACATGAAAAGTTGAATCATTCCAATAGTTTGCAAAATACCTGGAAATTCACAGAAGTTCCATAAAATGGAAGAAACATTCTCCATCTTGAGATACTTCTATTCAATCAAGACCACCTTAATCAAGTATGCCTAAGAGCTGCAAATGGACTTGGCAAGTAAAGCCATAGATTAATCACAAATTCTCTTTGCTGTCATGTCCACTGGTATTCACTACATCTTTCCTAGGGAATACTTTACCAGTCACAACCAAATTTGAAAAAACTGTAAACCAAACAGTGCCTTTGCCGATAGCCATCAACTTTCAGCAGTCTAAGGGCTTTGAGTAGCATAAACGATAGCAGTATTTAACTTAATTTTAAAGAGTAACAGCAGACTGAGAGTATTGAAATGCAAACCTGGAAAATTCTACACTATCAAATTTTTCTTTCACAGGAAATGCTTCATCTTTCCTGCCATGTTTAATATGTGGGGTGTTGCAAATAGGAAACCTTTCCAAATCATCACTGGAAACCCTGGCTCATCTGCTTCTTTTAGTCATAAATAATGAGCCAGTTTGAATGATTAATACAGGAAGAAGCCTTTGTACAAGCTGCATAGTTTAATTGAATCATAAATCATGCAGCTGGTTATAACTTAGAACTATTATAACAATAAATTATTATATTTTCTCTACTTGCTTTGCATGCTTAATATTAAATTAAATTAATGCTCATCTGGTAGCCACTACATACCAGTGGTTGTAATCTGCTGCCAAGAAGCTATTAATCTAGCTGCCAGGTGGTTTAGAAAGTTGAAGTACCTGTACTTTTTAGACATAATTGTTAGTGAAAAGACACAAAGAATCTCCTGTTCCGTGAATAATTTCAAGTCTGTGGTTAATTCTAAACATAAAGATAGTCCTACCATTTCAGCAAAGGACTTGGGTACACAATTCACTTCCTCCCTCCATATGCTTAGAAATGTCATTTAATGATTTGGCAACAAAATTACTTAGTTTTGATATTCAGTTTTTTGAATCAGTTATATTCAGTTCCAATTTGTCTTCTTGATCCAGCAACTACCATAACAAAAGTATGTTTCAAAATAGGCCATACTTTCAAATACAGTTTATGGGTGGGGTTTTTTTTCAGTAATTCAGTAAAAAAAACCAAACATATCAAATTGTTTACTCTGGGAATTGTTAAAGGAGGTAGATTCCTGAAGTTTACCATAGTTTGAAGCTCAACACCGGTGCCCAGTCACTTTGGAACTTTTTCTTCTAAGTGCAGACATCACATACAGAGAAATTTCTACATTTACAGAATGACAGCAGGGTTTTTTCTGCACAAATAAGTCAATCCATTTAAAAAAAAATTAAAAATCTGGATTTTTGATAGCCCTGTTCTGCACTAATAGCAATAATATCATATTAAGGGCAAAGGCAAGCACGAGAAGGGCAACAAAGCTGGTGAGGGGTCTGGAGCACAAGTGTTATGAGGAGCAGCTGAGGGAACTGGGGTTGTTCAGTCTGGAGAAGAGAAGGCTGAGGGGAGACCTCATCGCTCTCTACAGCTACCTGAAAGGCGGTTGTGGTGAGGTGGATGTTGGTCTCTTCTCCCAAGTAACTAGCAACAGGATGAAATAGCCTCAAGTTGCACCAGGTGAGGTTTAGACTAGGTATTAGGAAAAATGTGTTTACTGAGAGAGTGGTCAAGCATTGGAACAGGCTGGTCCGGGTCACCATCACTGACCCATGGAGTCACCATCACTGCAAGTGTTCAAAAAACGTGTAGACATGGCAGCTCAGGAGATGGTTTAGTGGGCATGGTGGTGTTGGGTTGATGGTTGGACTTGATGATCTTAAAGGTCTTTTCAAACCTTAATGATTCTGTGATTCTATATACTGTGAGATACTTTATCAGTCTGTGAGGTGTTCTGGTAGTACTAAATTGTGGCTGAATTTCAAAGAAAGTCAAACAGGGTATTCCATATCTATTGCAATTTAAAACTAGCCCCAGATCTAATTGGGTTGTTTCCCTGATTATTTTTAGCAAGGCCTAGCACTACGTATGTCAGCAACTTCGAACAGTATGAACACTGAAATCTTGGGTCATCAATTATAAAAGCTAAGTTCAACCAAACTATAGACTTCTTCGGGGCAGACCAATATGCAGTTATTGAACAAAGGCATATTTGTCACCTGTGCTGACAGAGAGAATTCAGGTGGGTTTAGTTTCCCCTGACAAATACACATACATTTGAGTAACAATACTGAAGGATTTCTTAACATACAAAGAGCTACACTATAAAATAGTATGGGAGAGCAACTAGCTGCAAACAATCTTACGTATACAAAAGAGCTTCCAGAACCACACCAAAAAAAAAAATCTCTCAAAAGATATTTAACACCAATTATTTTTTTAAAATAACCATATTCACATGTTTCACAGAGGGGAAAAAAAAAAACAAACAAAAAACACACAAACAACCCCCACACAAACTTTTTCCTCCAAAGTATTTCAATTTTTTATGCATTCTTACTACTGGGTGCTGACTGGTACTTCCTTATTTGTCAATAAGATTCCTGCAGTCAATTTTTCAAGTTTGTTTTTAGCCTTCAAAGTAACAGCAAAGAACTTGGACTGGGAAAAATCTGAGTTTTAGAAGAATACCTCAAAGCTAGAAACTGTACCATTTACATAATTTTCCTCTTGCAGGAGGGCAGGAGAATGAAAGAACAACATATACCAGTGTTAGTCACAATACTCAATGGAATTAAAGGTATAAAATTCTCTTTAAATAGCAGAGCACAGGAAGAAATCCTAAATCCTACAACTACTAAAACACACTCTACATTAATTATGAGGACTTGTCCTCCAGAGATGATGACCTTTCCTAAGATTCATGTTAGCCTGGACTGGTTAAGCAAGATCAATTCAAACTGAGACACCAGGATTTATAAATTGCATCACATGACAACCAAAAATTACATCTATCTTGATCAGCTTGGCAATATTTCACATTATTTCTGTTAAGATCACCGCTCAGCTGGTGTCCAGTGCCTATTAAAATGAACTGAGAAAAAAATGGATGGTTCTCCCTACTTCCCAGGTTTTTGATGAACAGTCTTCTGTTTCAAGAAGCATTAGGAAGTGTCAGGAGTTCACCTCAGAATGTCACACAAGAATATCACTGCTAAACCAACACTGAGGTGTTGAAGTGCTGCATATCCCTCTCCTTTCAAGGAAAAAATGAATCCCCAAAAGTGATAAAAATATGGAATATATCCACTTCATCATGCAAATCTTACAAAGTCAGAGAGAAAAAGTCTTTCCTTCCAATCTTTTTAGCGTAAGCACAAGCTTCCCAGTGAGATCTCTCACGTTTATCTCAAGAGTAAGAGTTTCTGTGACTATCCCTTTTGCAGGATCACTAAGGATCATCCACAGGGTAACTATCCAGCAAGATGCATGTAAGGCTTAAATAAAGCAAATTGCCTTGACCTTTTCAATCCATTGATTGAAACCGTCTTCTCCAGGTTGTTATTATTATATGAGAAGCACTATCAAGTAAAAGAACTATTTAACTTGAGATTAGTAGTTCAACAATACTAAAATACACACACCCACCCAACAAAACAACAACAATAAAAAAGACCCACAAAACAAAGAGTAGTTTTCCAAACCCTCCTATGACTAAAGCTCCTTTTCATAAGGCATCTTTGGGTAAACTGTAAGGAATGCACCTCACTGAATTTTTTTTATTTTATTTTTACTTAATTTGAATACAACAACAGTCACATGAAACTGCTAAAATAAACTAAGAATCAAGTATTGAGCAAATTACACTCTGCCTACAGGTCAAAAATGTCAATTAATTAATAACAAAACAATTGGATAAAACAATTTTTTTTGTTCAAGTCACATCCTGCAGCTATCAAGAATATCATGTTGCCTAGAATGCAGTTTCTAGATTGTTCAGTTATTTAAATACGAAAGTCTTAAAGGAAGAGTTGAAGAGTGGATTGCTATACTAATAGAAAGACTATAGACTGTTTGCATGTATTTATAAAATACAGCAAACAACCCAAGGAATTATTTCACAAATTAAGTCATTATCATGATTAATTTATGAACTTCTAGACATACTGGAAAACTACCATATTTCATGAATGTGGGAGGTTTCCTGAACATAACCTACAGGTCCTGTGATGACTCCATTTTTACTTTCTATAACTACCTTCACTTGTAGAAGTAAGAAAGCCTAGGATTATAAATTGCAACTTTCTGCTTATTTTGACCAAACTTCTCCAAGTCCTATATCTATTGAGCTGAAGAATATCTAAATTACAATAGTATAAGCTCTGCATGTTCTGTGTAAGAAACTAAAATACTAGCAGGCTACAGTGACAACAGATTTCCACAACAATTGCTCACATAATATTAATTTTAAAAATATATATATTGTACCATACTTTCTTCACAAAACTAAAAACATCTTACAAGTTATTAAAACTATCTGTGACTAGAAAAAAACTTATTTTCAATTTATGTACACGCAGTTGTAAACAGTGCATTATAAAAGACATCCCCATATTAAAAAAATAATTTATTGTGTTATGGATAAAAATTGTAGAACTTGCAAGTGCATATTACATACATAAACCTTCATATCAGAGTTTGTGTGCATGAACTTTTTCATCTATTCTCACCCACAATTTATCCTTCTTCATCAGCATCATTCACTACAAACCTGACAACATATCAATAGCCTAGTGTCTATTATCCAACCAATATGCGTATGTACTAAGGATAGTAAGATTTCTCCACATTAACTATTAACCAAGCTTATCAGCTGTGACTTATCTAGAGTATCGCCTTAGTAAAATCAAGTTAAACGATTTTCTGTTTCCAGGGTCATAGCATTTACTTTAAGTTGTCCCGATCTTCATTAACTCAGCATGTGTGCTCCTAGAGTTCATCCGAACTATATTATGACCTATCAGTGTATTGAACAGAACCAAGCAGAGTTCAGCACAGTTCATACTATATTCTCATCCTCACAGCACAGTGAAACACACATTAATTATGGCACATGGCAAGTTGTATTGATTGTCTAATCACTTAGCACTGTAAAACTGTGTCAAATTTATGTTAACAAATTATTTTTAAAAAGGTCAATGTTGTATAGCAAATTAGGTGATTTTCCCCGTAAGTGGTGCTACTTAACTAAATTCACTTGGATGGATATTTATTTACAAGCTCCTGTGTTAGGAAATTAAGTGGTCTAATATTTTTTGAGAGTCCCTTGAAGATGATGAGTTCTGAAATCAGACTGCTTCTTTGGGCAATTAAACTTGAGCCTGAATGCTAACTTTTGGAATGTCACTTAGAAATACCCTGGTTTAACTGCCGCAGTTTGTTGGGCTTACTCAAATCAACAGCTCATCAGGTAGTGAAAAGGAATTTTAGAAATAGACTTTACACTTTAAAAGTTTACCAGTACTGTTGGATTTTTTCTGAAGAAAAAAAAGCATCAGGAACAAGGTCTTTTTCTTCAAATGTAAGAAATGTGTAACAAAGCTTGAATAGTTTCCTACCATGTAAGGCACTGCAAATAACGAATGGTGTTCCTCACTGCCAAGCAGAAACAAGGGGAGCCAAAAATGCTCAAAACATATTTGCAAAATCTTAGCAAGACATGGTAGAATTTACTAGCTGTGGATCACTGGGACAGGGGGAGTGGGAGGCAGGGAAGGACACAGAAAAAAGAAAAAGGAATAAGGAAAAAGGAATCCCTTTCTGTTTCATACTACAGAGAAAAAGGAATCAATAACATAAGTCAATACATTATGAAAAGGTTCCACTTTCTTATAAAAATTCATTTAAGCTCCTCTGGAGTGTCTTACATACAATAATGGTGATTTACGAAACCTACGAAGCTCTGACAACTGGATATTTTTCAATAATAAATTTCTACTAGAGGATTAAAACTGGATTCACTGTTACAATATTCTTTATAAAGTGTCTTATAAAACTCTGAGTGTGTTAGAAAAAGCTGGAATTATCATAATATTTCTACAGTTGGCTAACATATTTGTGCCATTCGTTCAAATATTAAAAACATTGATCAATACTATATGAAGACCAATATAATTTCAAAAGCATTGCTTTCTTCAGTTTAAGAGAGATGGCTATACCAAAAAACCCATCACACCCAAAATCTACTATCTTCTCACAAATGCCAGCTACAGTATGTTGGAAATAAGGAGAGTTCACACTATCCCGGAAGAGTTTGATAACCTGATTAACAGTACATGAAACCATCATTTTGCTCTGCATTCAGAGAACATTCAGAGACCAATGTTTATTCTTCCAGGAGAGTCTGCTTCACTGTAAACCCAAAATTTTGGGAAGCAGTAGCTGGAATAGGCAATTCCTTTCTTACGGAACTGTAACATTTATTGCCCAAAATCTACCTAAAGATCTAAATAGTTATTATCGTCAGAATTAAAAATTCTTTTCATTTTGTAATAAGAGGTACAACAAAAACAAGGTACTTATAAAATAATGTAATCACTGTAATAATGTTGCAAAGGGCAAGAACACATTTTCCTCACATTTTGATGGTGATAGTAACTCAAATTTGGCATGTAAAATGTACTTGTGTTTTGGAAAACCAAACACACACAGAAAAAGGAGAATGAAGTGCAGAAGAACTCTATACCAAACAAACCAAGGTATTTGGTTGTTGGCTGGAACTGGGAGGAAAGGCTGAGAGCTGCGACTGTTCAGCCTGGAGAAGAGAAGGCTCCAAGAAGACCTTATTGCCACCTTTCAATATATGTGGGGCTTTTAAGACAGACAGAGAGACCTTTTGTCAAGGCTTGTAGTGACAGGACAAAAGGCAACAGTTTTAAACTGAAAGAGGGTAGGTTTAGGTTGGACATGAGGAAGAAATTTTTATGATAAGGGTGGTAAGCAGGTTTCCCAGAGAAGTTGTGGGTGCTTCATTAGGGGAAGTGTTCATGGTCATGCTGGATGAGGCTTTGAGCAACCTGATCTAGTGAAAGATGTTACCATTTGTGGGAGGGGGCTTGGACTAGATGATCTTCAAAGATCCCTTCCAACCCAAACCATTCTATGATTTCATGTAATAAAGATGCAAATACTTTGATTTTCATAACAGCTATAAAAGAATATGAAAAATTAGCTATAGTATAATCTATTCTATCCCTTTAAAGGGAGCATCAAGTAAATTTGTAATATATATGGGACTACACACAAGACTGCACAACTTGTAAGATGTCTTCTTTAGTACTAAAACATGATTAATATACATAAATATCATAATCATTCTCTAGACACATTCTGTGGTAACTGGTGTCTGAACACCAGTTATCTGCTTTTCCTGTTAATATACACTCTAATTGATTTTTAAAAGTTAGAAATGTAATAAGTTTCAGTCAAACTAAAAGCTTTTATTTCTATTTATGTCTGTGGTAGGTTGACTTTGGCAGATAGACAGACCCCCCCAACCAATCACCCTCTCACTCCCCTGCCTCAATAGGAGAGGGAGAGAAAACACAACTGAAAAGTTCATGGTTCACAATAAAAACAGGGAGATCACTTACCAATTACCATCATGGCCAAAAAAAATTCAGCTTGTGGAAAATTAATATAATTTATTACCAACTAAAACCAGAACAAGATGGTGAGAAACAAAGAGAAAAACTAAAACACTTTTACCCCATCAACACTCCTTTTTTCCAAGGCTCAACTTCATTCCTTCACTCCCAGCTCCTATACTTCCTTCCTGCCAACCAGCAAAAGGGGATGGGAAAATCCCTGAATGGTTGAGATTGGAAGGGACCTCTGGAGGTCATTTGGTCCAACCCACCATACTCAAGCAGGGCCACCTAGAGCTGGTTACCCAGGACCACATCCAGACATACTTCCTTGAGGATCCTCAAGGAAGGAGACTCTACAATATCCCTGGGAAACCTGTGCCAGTGGTCGACTACCCGCACAGTAAAAAAGTGTTTCCTGATATTCAGATGGCACCCCCCATGTTTCAGTTTGAGCCCATTGCCTCTGGTCCTGCCAGTGGGCACCACTGAAAAGAGGGCCTGGCTTATTCTTCTTTGTTTCCTCCCTTCAGCTATACACATTGATGAGATCCTATTGAGCTTTCTCTTATCCAGGCTGAACAGTCCCAGCTCTCTCAGACCTTCCTCATAGGAGAGATGCTCCAGTTCATCATCTTCATGGCTCTTCGTTGGACTTTCTCCAGTATGTCCATGTCTTTTCTGTACTGAGGAGCCCTGAAATACACGCAGTACTCCAGGCGCAGCCTCACCACTATTAGGCAGAGGGGAAGGATCACCTCCCTCAACCTAGTGGCAACACTCCCCCTAAAACAGCCCAGGATGCCACTGGCCGCCTTTGCCACAAGGCCACACTGCAGGCTCATCTTATTCTTGGTGTCCACTAGGACTTCCAGATCCTTCTCTGCCAAGCTGCTTTCCAGCTGGGTGTCTCCCAACATATATGGGTGCATGGGGTTGTTTTTCCCCAGGTGTGGGACTCTGCACTTCCTTTGCTGAACCTCAGCACCTGGGCACCACAAAGAATGTCATGAGATATCTACATTTTACTTAACATTTTCAGAAATTTACTTATTTGACAGGAGAGCGCTACAGTATATCAGGTTGTAATTTTAGGTTAAGAGTAAGTATAGAGGATGTATACTTCTGTGCAGACAAATATCCTCTAAGATTTTAAATGCCTTCATTTTTCCAATGGAAGCTCTTATTCAATATTTTGTTTCATTCGTAACATTTTGTTTAAACATAAATGGAAGTAACTATTAAACATTTTCCTTCATCCACCATTCACCAAAACACACATAAAGTCCTTTATTTTAAGATTTATGTCACAGAATTTCAAGTACCTACATCAGACATGTTAAGATGCTCATTGAAATAGCCACAATTTGACATAGTGTGTAGCTTATGAGGAAACTTGGGAGCAAGAATGTAAACTAATTACTTTACAATCCTTCTCCAGCTACATAGTCTGCCTAAGCTACTCTACTATTGAAAGGCAAGAAAAATAAAACACAAGTTTCCAGAACCTAGTTAAGAGCACATCATCTTTCTCTTCCTATTGTAAGGTAACTAACCAGATAGCTAATTCGCCCTACTTCGGAAGAATGATTCATTCACTCACCTCCTTTTCCTCTCCCCCCTGATTAACATATAATTAGTGGCAATTTACAACTTGCATAAGTTCTCAAAATATAAATTCTATAGTGGTGTAAACCCTTGTGTTAAACAGTAACATATAAACAAGCTTTTTATGGAGTTGGCCATCTCAATTATTTTGATTACAGTGAAGCCTTTATCAGCTTTTTCCTGACTGTAACAGGAAGAAGTCTGAATCACCTCAGCAACATTCAGTTAATAATACAGCACCAAGGACATGCGATGGAATGTACAGTAAATATGTAATTTATATAGTGTCTGGAATTAAAAGTTAACCTTATTTTTGTACCAAAAATATAGTATCTCCACTATTTATTCAAGACCACTGTGAAAAGTCTTTGTACTTGATAGAACAAATACTAATATTTAGCATTAACAGCTCATAGTTTTCAACTGGTATTATACCACTCATTTGTGCAACTGATGCTAAGCAAAGGCTACATTAAAATTACTTTGAAGTGAGAAGGCAGCACCTCCAAAAGTAGTCTGAAGCATTTAATTGCACAGTTATTTCTTTTTTACTATCACTTTATTCCCCCTTTCATGTTGAACTAATATTTTTAAATAAAGCTAATTCAGCTCTTATCATTAGCATCTTGGGTAATTCAACAGAATAAACCACAAGTTACATATTCAGCATTAAAAGTGTGTTAGTGAAAAATACAACACTAGAAGTTAACTTTTTGGTTTTTATCAAGCCGTACAGATGAAGGCATATGTGCTTAATGCAGCATCTTATCCAGAACAATGACAGAAGAATCACTGGGGCATGAAGCCACAACCTGCAGCGAGTTAATCACAATCATTAATCACTGCACCACGTTCTTTTTTTGTTTTGTTCTTTCCAAGATGGAAGTGCTGACAAAAATAGACTTCATTTTTTGTTTACTGTATAAATTATGTTCAAAACAGCATCATGCCTTGTTGGTGAGCTGGAAAGAAAAGTTAAGTAGTTGGCTTTGTTTAAAGACTGAATGTCTCATCCACAAGATAAAAGAGCTTCTCAACTCAAGGTTGCTGGTTTGCAGCCAGATCAGACCAGCTAACAGCCAAATTTATCATTATTCAGTACTTCTAAAGTAAGACTGGTGATGAATATCCAGATGACAACAAGAAGATGTCCTAGTCAACAAACACATACTTTAACTTCCTAGGTATTCTTACAATAAGCAGCAGAGGACAAGGAAGAATAAAAATGAAAGACACCACATTCTCCTTGACAAAGATGAACTATTTGTACAGAGACACTAAATTGTCATCATTCTTGCTACCCCTTTTAGTGAATGACAGAAAGAGTAAGCTGCATTTCACCTTCTCATGGCAAAAAAAAAAAAACCAAAAAACAACACACTCCAAAAACCCCCACACCACCAAAACATACCAAACCAAAAAAATCAAAAACCCAAACTTACAATTTCTCATCCCTGCCAATCACTTTCATTCCTGCAACTTAAACAACCCAAGAACACAAATTTACGTAGAAAAAAAAATTATGCACCATTCTAAATAGTAAGAAGACTTTTCTTTTTATTAATAAAAAAAAATTAGATAATTTAGTATAGCAATATCGATGCAATTTTTAAAAGGAATTTTCATTTTAACCTTTAAAAGATTTTATTTTATGCACTATGCAGTGGAACAACAACAACAAAATCTTCTTCTCTCCTCTTTTGTAAGTGCATGAAGATGACCATTAATTACATTGTACCAACAGTGACAATCACAAGCTTCAGATGTGCTGTGAATACCTTTGATATAGGGGAATTACTGTGTGTTTGATTTTGGATTTTGTTTTTCAACCAATGCACAGAGCTAAATAATCAAATAACCAACAAGACAGGAAAATACTTCTGAATAACTTATTTGTCTAGAAGCACATCTTCACTGCCACCAGTGTGCCTGTCATCCAGACAAACTGATGAACTTCAGGTCAGGCCTAGGAATCAGTAACTGTTTCTACGCGAAGATGAGCTGTTGAAATCCCAGTTAGTCCTCTCTTTCTTCCTCTCAAAAGATGACAAGCATTTCACTCTCCAAAATTTCATTTGCCTTGACAGTGACTTCTGCCTTTAAGTTCCTGAAATTATAGCATACTTTTCTATTAGATCAACTTGGTATGACTATTGTTTTCTTAATAATCAGTGCCCTTAAGAGAACAGCCAAAGGAGGATTCAAAATAATCTTCAAGGATGAAGTTAAGTGTTAGTGTTTCTGTTGACAACTAACTAGAAAGAAGAAACTGTAGTATTTAGATGTGCAAAGGAGGTCCTGAAGTTTTTGCATTTTAGAAAAACAGAGTATTATGAATTCTGGCAGCAGATACTCATCACTATTCCCGATTTAAAAATGGTTTAGTAGCCTTTTAGCTCTGGATAACGCTTCTTTTTTTCTCCTAGGAAATATGTGGTGTTCATGAATTGGCTGAAGACCCTGCAAGATGACGATGACTGCAGTCCTCTTCTCATTGTTAGACCTTTCTAAAGGAAAATTATAAATGGGGAACGGACAACACAGTTCTTGGATCTACAGTTTCTATGGAATTTGAGCCACCTCATAAATCAGCAAAGATTTACACCAGTGACTATCAAGAGTCAGGCATTAGTTATGACATCTTAAATATATTCAGTGTTTTGCAATGTTTACATCATAAGGTCTAAAGAAAGGTGACACTCTTGTAAACCTATTACAACTATGGCTAATTTGTCTTTAGCTACTTAGAATAAAAGCAGATTATTTTTTCCTCTAATTCTGTTGCAATAGGACAAGGGGTGAAGGTTTTAAACTAAAAGAGGGTAGATTTAGACTAGATAGAGGAAAGAAATTTTTCACAGTGAGGGTGGTGAAACACTGTCACAGGTTGCCCAGAGAGGTGGTAGATGCCCTACCCCTGGAAACATTCAAGGTCAGGTTGGACGGGGCTAGCACCCTGATCTAGTTGACGATGCCCCTGGTCATTGCAGGGGGGGTTGGACTAGGTGACCTTAAAAGGTCCCTTCCAACACAAACTATTCTATGATTCTAAAACAAAAAAACTGAAGGCAGATTTAAAAGAGGCAGTTTGAGATGCCAGTGATGTCCGTTTCCTGCAATTCCAAAGAAGTTTCACAGAAAAAGGAAATTTGCTAGTATTTAAGAACATACGTTTAAGCTTATGCCAAGTGAACAGTTCTATTGAGCAACAGGCAAATATGTGCTTAACAGAATTCTTCTGTACTTTCTTATTGTCACAGTTTAAAAAAAAAAAAGAAAACCTACAACAAAACTTAAAAAGTGTCATCTCTGACACCAAAACACCACATAGATTGCAAGAAAAAGGATTCTGCAATAGATTTCTAACTACTTTCCAGTAACCGTACGTCACAAATCATAGACATTCCGGAAAACAAAAGTTTAGGCGTGCAAGATGAGGCTCAAATAGCAGGTATCAAAATATCTTGATTGTCCAGCATGTTCTTCCTCAAAGCGTATGAAACGGAACATGCTCACTGTTTCCTTTAAATCATCCTAAGAAACACGGCACCTATTGGACACATGCAGAGGTGGGGCAGAGACATGGGTTTCCCATCAAACAATCCATTAATAATTTGAACTCCAGGTGCTCCCCCCCACTCTCCTTTTCCCAACACTTTCAAGATCACAGTAGCTAGAGAACAGATGATGACAGTGTAAGAGCACATTGCTGCAGCAGAAAAATTCAAGTAGCCTAAATTTGTACATAACCTTTAGATAAGTCGATACATGTTTACGATTAGACTTGTCACCAGATTCATTGTTAGGAAGGAATATTCTCCCCAAATCTGATGGACAGTGTGTTTTAAACATTTCTGATTTTCATCTGTAGCATAAGTTTCCTGCAATCATCTGAGAATTTTATCTAAGACAGGGACACATTACGTTTGACCGCTGCTAAAAAGTACTAGAGCTGCCCTTCACAGTACCTTTATTTTGATTATTACTTTGCTGTGGAGTATTCAGAAGTATTCAGTGGTCATTTGTTAAGCCTGCTAGGCTGAGCATTGTTGCATGTGGTACCACAGGACACGATGAAATGACCAGGCCCATAGGACAGCAAAGATGTGATCACAAGCTCCAAGAGGGCTAGTTCATAACAAGTTAATTCCTTGGACAATCTCCCACGTTTTCTATTCTCTGCACCCTCCTTTGCCAGACCTATATTAAGCTCTAAGTGATAGACTGTTTGAGTAGTTACAGTAGTTAAGGCAGAAGTGTAAACAGATAAGAAATTACCACAGAGCCCCTTGTCACTAGAACACTATTCATTTTAGACTCTCTAATAATGTTCAGATTCACAATAGCCACTTTTAACTCTACAGTCACTACCCATCAGGTTCACAGTGGCTCACTCTGAAAAATGACACCCCACCACCTCAATACTGATTTTACAGAGGAATTAGCATCAACAAAATCACTAGCAAAACACAAGTAGGAAATTTTATTCAGTTTCAGGAAGTGACATTTCTGATTTTAGTAGACATCTTCTGCTTTCCTAAGGTGCAGAATGAGAGGTCCTGTGAGTGAAAGTTGAAAAAGTAGGTTGCAAGATACAGGTCTGCAGCACTTTTCACATCCCCTCCCTTTCACTCTCATCTCTTAACCATGCTAGCCTCTTTCCACACTATTGCCCTGACACCTGAAGAGTCATCGGTTCCTAACACGTGCACAAAACATTTATCAAGCCCTTTCCTGACAAAAATCCCATCTTCAACAAGAAAGATCAAGACTCACAAAACATATGAGAGGGGGAAAAAACTATTGCTGCTACTCCTCTGCAGCAATAGAACTCTATTTATGTTTTAGTTCTTCTTCTATCTTCCAGCTTCCCTTTGTCATCAGGGGCCAATTCTCCTCTAATATTCTGTGTCTCCAGAATTTCAGCATCTCAAGACTTGTTCTTATGAAAAGCAAACTGGCTTGGGAATATCTAACCCCAGAATTGTAAAACCTTGAATTGCACCCTTAGACTGCAAATACCATTTGCCATACAAAAGTAGTAAAATGTCTTTTTTGAAATGAGAGAAAGTAAACAAAATCCATGGAACCAGTCAAGGGATCATAAATGCAGGCTCTGCTTCACTCGTTCACCACTTGCAGGTCACTTTCTTGTGAGCTGACAACATAATCAGAAAAGTAATCTCTTTCCTTGGAACTGTTGCTGCAGCATACTTGCTAGTTTCTAAAGTTTACAAACACGCAGCACAAGGGCTGCACAGTTACAGTTATTTTTAAGCTTTTGTTTCATCGTGCACAGTTCTTTTGCTTGTTCTTAATTATTATTGACGGTGCAAGTATCCACAACAAAATAAAATATTAAGCATGAAACACACAACATCAAATTTAGTAGCAGGCTGCTGCATCTGAATGCATTTTACAACCGCTCCTCCCATGAGTTGTCTTTTCTGGTGACGTAACTGAACCTGGAAGGGAGAAAATTCTACAGACTCACTGAATCTACAGAGGGCATCCAGCACAACTGTTTTTTTTTCTCCACGCTAAAGGTTAATATAAAGCATCACCCTGTGTTCCTTCTACATAACTGCAAACATATTTTCCTGCCTGCCGCCCAATGGCTGCCTTTAAGCCTACCACAAACTCCAGCTAACATTCGCATCTAGGCTAATAGTAGAAAAACACATAATTGTCTTATTGAAATACCATATAAAACAGCAACTTCAATGATCCATGCACAAAAACAACAAATTTATGGTGTAGTCTGAGGTTGTTTAAAATTGAAGAACTCCTGACTTGAGAGAAATCAGCTCAAACTATTTTTTTTTTCCTGGCAAACACATGATGTCTGCTAATGCTGAACTGCACAGAAATAATTTTAAAAATTACAATTTTCACAAAAAGTTCCTCAACAACCAAAATACAACATTTCTCAAATACTCTCATTGTTTCGGAGAAAAACTGAAAAAAAACTTTTGCAGACCATAGCAAATAATTCCTATAAGTCATAAACAAATAAAAGAGTGCTTTCTAAAAAGGCACAGAGAAGCTTTGTAGATGTCTTTAATTGCCTTCCACCTTAAAGAAACATTGTATGAGATAATACTATTGCAAGTACTTTGCATTGCCTACCTTCTGACATATCTCACCGGGATCTGACGAGTAACAGTTGTGTTCTTCACACCTAGGGAGACATGCAAGGGCTTGTACATTCTAGAAAAGTGTTTTAGGGCTTTACTAAGCTTAAGAAATGGAGAATATTCCACAAACACAGCCCTGAAGTTTTCTTTTAAGAACACGTTAAAAACAGAGAACCAGATTTGTTGACAGAATTTTTCCAAATAACCACTGTTGTTCTTTATACCTGTTCATTTTTCCTACCGATTTGCAAAGAAAACCTTTGTTCATCTTCCCCAAGGATTTTACTATGAATGAAATTCAGGATTCTCTCTTGTTGACTGCCACATGTATCCCTGGCAGCATAACACCACCTGGGGCACAACATTAGCAAAATACACCACAACTTAGCTGGGAAAGGAAAGAAAGTATTGTAATACAAGTCAGAAATATGGACAAGACTTCAGAGCAGAAGAATTGACTGCCACATGTATCCCTGGCAGCATAACACCACCTGGGGCACAACATTAGCAAAATACACCACAACTTAGCTGGGAAAGGAAAGAAAGTATTGTAATACAAGTCAGAAATATGGACAAGACTTCAGAGCAGAAGAAAAGGAAGCCCTATAAAATATGAAGTTATGTGGATAAGTAATAGGTCCTACACTGACCACATCCCACTGGTAATTTTGAAAGAACAGATGGCACAGAGCTCTGGGTATTTCATCACCGTTTGGTAATAATTAACAATGCAATTTTGAAAATTATAATTTGAGTGCTTGGCTATTGTATTAAAATCCAGCAGGAAATAGAAATGCTCTTAATAATAAGGTCCTTTATCAGTTGGCTCCCAGAAATCTGCTAGACTGCACAATTTGAATTCACTGAATGACTGTATATAATAGCACCTGTTAGTGAAAAAATACCAGACCGATACAGGTATTTCAACAACCTGCAAAGAACACCGCAATGCAGTAAAATGCCTGCTCTCACCTATCAAATAAATACCTAACAGTCACAATTTATTTTTAAATTGTGGACCCTTTACTACAAGAAGTTGAAATGAAGAAGAGCCTTCAGATAGCAGACGTTTCATTTGATACAAGGTAAGAAATTACAAAAGCTCTGAAATTTAAACTTTCTAATCCTTAGAACAGAGGAATTTATCTACTTTGTTTTTAGCTAAATCATGCTCCTTTCTACTAAATCCAAGTCCATCTGAAAGAACAGTCCTAGAAAATTACGAATCTTAAAGTTTACTTGAAGG
>NW_010548098.1:0-25914 GCF_000687285.1 Phaethon lepturus | reverse complement strand
CACGCTAGCGAAAGGAGGAGTTTCCATCCCCAAAGAGCCCGGCAGCTCGCCGGGAGGCAACGCGCTCGGCCGAACCCAGCGGCTGAGAAGTCTGGAGGGGAGCATCACCTCGCTCCGCCTGGACCAGAAGCCAACTTCTTCCTACATCAGCCCCTTTTAGAGATGCTCCAGTTTTCCCAATAGGAGGAAATCACAGTTTGGTGAGACATGTGAAATTTTTATTGGCTTTTTTTTTTATTGGCTTGTGTGATATAGAGGGGAGTAAGACCTAGGAATTGAGAAACAGGTAGAAGAGAACCAGGTCCTGGTGCTCGCCCGCTCCCCAGCCCATGCTCTTGGCTGGCTGGTGCTGTAGAGAAAAGAAGAAACTCACCATCTTCCCCCTCCTCTCCAAGGGATCAACACGAAAGCAACTGGAGGGAGGTGGGGACCAGAAGCAGAAAGCCAAATAACTCTTTGCTTTGGCCACAATCAGGGGTTCCCATCTTCTTGCAGCGGGAAGCCATCAATGAAGAGAGAGAAAACTGCCACTGGCAAAGTGATGGAAAATGAAGGAATTAAAGACTTAAAGGAAAAAAAGAAAGCCCAGAGCAGCTAAAATGGCCAACATAGAATATCCTCTTCAGCTTGGTGAAAGGGTTGGGTAGCTCACATCTCTGCTCCTCCTCTCCCAGAATCTAAGACAAGCCGTTTCTGTCGCTAGCTCTGCTCTCAAGATCCTAACCAGGAGCTCAAATGTTTCGCCTCAGCCTCAGAAGCTGGAATTAAGAGTGCTGCACAGCTATCTAAGCTTTCATTGAAAATAAATATGTAGGTATTTCTAAGCCTTGTAATTGCAGGAAAAAAGCATGAAAATGAGAATAAAGTGCCCTTCAGTTGCTCAGTCCAGGAAAGAAATACTTTTTCAAATACCACAAGTTCTTTCACCTGATTCATGTTTACCTACACCAGTATAACTGGGAAATTCCCAGGTTTAAAAAAGCAGTAGCCTCTGTTCTGCAAAGCAGCTAGAAGTATTCTAAGCTCCTTCAGATAATAAAAAGATCAGGAAATTTAATGTCTCTCAAACCCTTGGCAAGACCGGAGCCCTGAGGTCTTCCACACTGTCATACAGCAGTGCCCAAGAGCTGTCAGGAGACACCCCGTGTCCTGCCTGCACGGGGCTCAGGCGGGTGTTAGAGATAACGAAATAAAACCTGAATTTAACCAGCAAGAACAACCAGCTTTCCGAAATATGCATCTGCAAATGCCACGTGTGACGGCAGAGCCCGGGCGCAGCGCCCTGCCTCCAATGCCGGCCAGCACCAGACCTGGCGTTACTGAAAAATAACACAAGAAGAGGGAAAACACGTAATCCAGCTTTTTCCAGCATTGTTTCTCAGCCTCCAGCAACTTCCAGCACAGGGATGACCTGAGCCACGAGCTGCGTCTTTTTATTTACTAGCCCTTGATGGACTTTTTTCCATAGATTTGCCCAATGGCTTCCCATGCTCATGTAAACCTCCACCGTCCGTAAGGGCTGTGTCAGAGTTTCAGAGAAAACGGGGATTAGAGATCAGAACAGAGTGTAAGTCTTTAAAAAGTGGGAATTAGTGCTTAGAATTTCATATTCTCTCTTTGAAAAATCCAGCTTGCATGACAAAGCTGGAAGAAGCAACTCGTGCTGCTGCATGGCACAGAGAGCTAAAAGCCACCAAAAACCTACAACCAAGCCCCAAACGCGGGAGCCGCTGTGGCAGCACAGGCGATCCGCACACCCGAAGCCTCCCCCATGCCGTGGCTAACCACGGAGAACTGGGGCTCAGGTGGGGCTCAAGAACACAAGTGCTCTTATCTTCAAAGCACTCAACAGGCTGGATGGAGCACGCCGAAAATGTCTCCTAGAACTACGGGACAAAGGCGGCATCAACAATTCGCCTCTATCTACGCAACAGATCTCCCTCTCCCACCAATAAAGTTTATTTCTGCAGCCAGCAGAGCTTTTACAGGGGTCTGCCAGGCTGCAAAATGCAGTTCTGGAAGGAATTACACCCACCCAAAACCTCATCCCTTCCCAAACGCCAGCAGAGGGGAAGGATCAGATGAAGAACTGATGCTCCATGCTCAAACCTTGCAGTAAGTCCATTGAAGAAGACAGAGAGAACAAATATCTCTGTATAAAGCTGATGGATTCTTTCTCGCAAATAAATTTTGAAGCAAAATCACAAACAGCACGCTCGTGTTGAGAACTTGCCTTCAACAACTCATTTCACATTTCCCATAGCGTCACAGGCTGCAGGGAGCTTGGCAAGGGGAGAAGGGACAGCGTCTCCTCTTTCAAGTTTATTCCCTTGTTAAGAATTTAACCTCTGCACAAGCTAAGGATGACCTTCTATGAGAAAGGGCGTTTTCACGTGTATGTTCATCGTTTGCTCTGAAAGCAGAAAAGACAGCGGGCAGCAGCCAGGGGAGAGAACGGGGAGACGAGGACCTGCCTCTCTTCCCAGGCTTGATCAAAGCTTCAAATTAGAAACTTGAGATTTCAAATACAGCAACAGATCCTGTGACCCTTCAGTTTCCTGAAACAAAGCAGTTTCTTGGGCAAGAACTAGGATAGAAGGTCTCTGAGGAAATGCAAAACTCTTTGGCACACCAAAACACTGCTGACGGGACAGATGGAAATGCTCCTCACCCTTCTGGGTGCAGGGAGCACACTGCAACAGGAGGATTTTGCTGACCAGAATCCATGTGGATCCAGTGTCCCTCTTATCTAAAATCCTAAAATGTACTTACCAGTTGACTACATTAATTCTAGCCCTACACAGCTGTGCTCTTATTTACCTTTCGCTCAGTCAGGTCACCCACCACCCAGGCTGAGCTCCTGCACAGCACAGGCGAAGACATCTCAGCTGTAAGGGAAGCATCTGCAAGCAGGTATAGAGGTGCACAAGCTAAATACAGGCATTTTAGTGAAATGCAGAGATTTTCAGGGTGAAGCAAGTTCTCCTAATGTGACAGTCAAGTAGCCACGATAAATCTTCCAAGTAATCCAAGATGCGAATTCCACTTCAATCACATTTTAATAGGTTTAAATGTTAACCAGAAATGTGTTTTCTTTTCCATTTAATAGCGGTAGAAAAATTTAGTGTATTTGCTACTTCTCAGTCATCGGTTTAGAGCTGCTGGGTTCATTTAACAAGAGCCAGGGAATGCACGGTTTTCAGTCTCTGCTACCCAAGTATCATTCGTTTTGTTATTCTGCTTAGCCAGGACTGGGTACCAGAGCTTTTCCTCAAACTAGACCAAGCAAAAGACTGCTGCCCCAGTCCAACGTGCGACTGAACATCACATCATCCTAGTTTAAGAGAGTTGGTTTGTTTGTATAAACATTGAACACATGGCCAACCTTTTAAGACAGTATTTTTGTATTTATCAAATCAATTCTCGATATTAAAAAGAGATACGTTCAACCAGAAGGAACGTAAAGAAAGACTCAAATACTTGAAAATATTTCCCCTGGGGGTCTTTTCCGATCTTAAAAATTTTACTTTTTAATAGCTAGAAAGAAGAAGTACTCCAAATCTGGAGTTGCTGTGCCTGACAAATGAAGCGAAGCGCAGAGCACACTGAGCTGTAAAAGGCGAGAAGGACATTAAAGTTTTCTAAGACGACAGCTCGAGCTTTCACAGTTCTTCAAAGTTAATGCTGCTCCAGAGGAGTAAAAAGTAACATGCACAAATTAAGATTTGTTGCAAAGTCTAATCTTCTCCCATGATTAATAGTCAAAAGTTTATCTCTGAGTGGTAGCAGTGCAACGGAGGATCCAACACATGTTCATACCCCGAAGACCAGTGACACCGATAAGAAGTCAAACACAAACCATTTTTCCATATTTTTAATAGCTTTGATTTTGTTTTCAGATGACAAAATACATCAAGTAACAGCGTACATTTCTAAAAGTTATGCCAATGACCAGGACATTCCCGGTGTCTAATGGAATATTTCCTGTAACCGCTCCAAGGACAGATACACAAGACACCTTCTCCTACCACAAAAAGCCTTTTCTGTATCAACCTCATTTCTGCTTTTAGACTTCCCAGCCATCTGCATATACATCCTGAGTAGCTGATCCACCTGCTCGCATACTCGAGCATACAACCCAATCTTCTCCCCAATATCCCCACAGACACCAGCTCGTCCACATTGCGTCATAAAGCAACTTGAGGCAAGGGCAGTGAGTTTCTGGGGTTTTTTTTAGATGATGCAACATGCTACAAGACATAGAAAGAAATGCTCATCCCCTGAGCTGTCTGAGTTGAAGTTATCCAGAATTAGTCCCTCGCATCCCAGAAGCCGACAGATTCCTGAGCAAAGGGATACTAATTTCAGAACAAAGATCCTAAAAAGGAACTAAACGTTCCCTTGGCACTTTGCAGCCTTCACGACGCCCATAAAACCAGAGTCACGTAGCATATATCTGTCCACATTGCTTCTCAACCTTAGAAATTTGAAAATACACCTGAAATATAAGATGTTTTGACTTTTCAGATTGACAGCCAGCTTGCAGAGCAATTCCACCAAAGCACCATCACTCAGCTGCGAAGCAGAAGAGCATGAGACCCAGCAAGCATCAGAGCAGGGCTCGGCCTTTCAGCGGGTCAGGCTCGCATGGGGACACGTACATTTATCTCTGTTTCAGCTAGCCCTGTCTCTGAAACGTGAATAATAGGTTCCTTACCCCACAGATATAATTCACAGGTGAGTATTTTCTAGGGGAGCCCATAAAAGAATGTATAATAACTCAAAGCGACACAGGGCTAGGAGACACTAACAGTAAAAGCTTTTCTCAAATATCAGCATCCCCCAAATAAACCTTTACTCTGCAGCATAGGATACAACATGGACATAAGAAGCAGCCTTTCAAGCATTTCTGAGAGCCCCAAGTGAGCTCGTATTTTAATAGTTAGACTGGAAACTTCACCCATTTTGCATTGAGCCTTTCTTTCTGCGCAAGCCCTCCTCCTACGGAGCCAAGCCCTTGGGTTTGGAGCACCCAGCCCCATGCTGGCTGACAGGCTCCGAGCTGGAGGAAGGCAATCGCCAAGCCCCGCACCGGCTAACGCTCTGAAGAAATCACTGCACGCTCAAACAATGGGATATTTGTCAAAGTACAGCTTGATCACCAGCAATCATCTGTTTTTCATAACTACATTTGACCTAAACTGAATTGACTGAACAAGTAGCCTGTGTTTCTCATTCTGGAAAATATGGCAGCACAGCTCCCTCTCCAACCCCCCCTTCTCCTTTTTAAGTCATACTTTTGAAAAGTTACAAAGCGATGATGTAGACAGATATTTCCTCATTATAAACAGCAGCAGCTAAACATTTTCAGGTTGCATTTTTGGCGATCTCCTCCCGTTCCAGGTGACCTGCAAGGTTAAGTGCACAGGGACGTGCCTTTCTCCTCCGCTTGCTTTCAATCCACCCTCTCTGCAAAGAAAAGCACAACCCAACGCTTCCCAGTGTAAAAACGAGCAGAGATGGTTTCTAACCACGTGCTCTTTCCAGAATATATTTAAAATTCATTAAAACTTTATAACGAATGAGCTGCCAGGCAAAAGAATATATTCAGGACAAGCCCACAGAGTCTTCCATGCAAGGCCACCATGCATAAAACCTCTGGGAGGCAACTGTCTGCACGTAGAAGAAAGCTCGCTCTCGGGTCTCGAGGAAGGAAGGAAGCAGTGGAAATCGGTCACAAGCTTTGCAAGGAAGGATGCGTCCCCAACAGCTAATCAGCTCTTGTCAAGGCTCCCATCAATTTAAGAAGCGTGCAGAATGAGTCCTTGAGGAAGATGAAGGACGGGTCCGGAGGCAGGCAAAGGAGCCAAAGGAAGAGGAAGGTGGAAGGATAGAAGGCAAAAATGTACTTAAAAGAATGCGATCTGCAACAAATCTCACCCATTTTTTACTGCCTGCTTAATATTGTGTGTTTTAAGCTGTGTGCCTCCGACCAGGGAGCTAATAATCACTGACAGACAGGGGTCTGCATTAATTACAGACACACAGGGGGGAAAAAAAGTCCCTAAATGGGGATATTTCCACGAGGAGACGGTGCTGTACTGCTGGATGATTTGAGTTCAAAGCTCTCGCGCTCCCCCTCCCTGAATCCAAGCACACACTTGGGAGGGAGCAGAAAAGCACCCATCCCGCACGCCATGCTCGAGCAGAAAAATGCGGCTCGTTCGTAAGACTCTGCTGTAAAATGTTTGGGTTGGAAAACTACATTTGCATATTTGTGTTTTTTTGTTCTTCCCTCGCAGAACGTGGGGGAATGGTCAGGGAGCACGGAGAAATAAAAACAAGATAAGCGAATATGCGGCTCTCCTGTTCCAAGCTCTGCTGAGGAGTAGCACACCCAGTATTAGCTACACCCTCTGTGCTAGGAAAGAAGTCATGTGCTAGCAGCTCATTTCCACGTTTGACAATTATTTTTTTTGCGCCTTTTTAAGCCAATGTTCCATACAAACCGAATTCAGAGGCACGCAGGACGCTGTACAGTCTACTCCCAACCAGAGGCGGGCCAGCATGACCTTTGGTTTGACCAGCTCTCAGCTCTGCCCACCTAAGCCAACACATACGTAGTAATTACAGGTTTACAGCAAATGGTTAAGCCAAGAAGCCAAAATGACCTGGCAGTGAAATAGCCGTGTCACACAGAGACGTAAGCACAAGCACCTGCGCTCGGCTCATTTGAGCAGAACAAGAGTTCTCCTTCCTCCTACCCATCACCCGTGCAGCTCTATTGGGTGAAAACTGCCTTTGATTCCTCTACTCCCTGAAAATGCAGACGACAAAACTGGAAGGAGGGACTGACAGACCAGAAGGGTGTGCCACCATTCAGAGGGACCTGGGCAGGCCAAAGAAATGGCCCAACAGGAACCTCACGAAGGTCAACGAATGCCAAGTCCTGCCCCTGGGGAGGAACAGTCCCAGGTACCTGTACACATCAGGGATGAGCAACAGGGAAGCAGCTTGGCAGGAAAGGACCTGGGGTTCCTGGCGGACACCAAGTTGACCATGAGCCAGCATTGTGCTACTGAAGCAAAGGAGGCCAATATACTCCTGGGCTATGTTGGGCAGAGCGTTGCCAGCAGGTTGAGGGAGGTGATGCTTCCCCTCTACTCAGCACTGGTAAGACACAACTGGAGGCCTGGGTCCAGGTGTGGACTCCCCAGTACAAGAGAGACACATACACTGGAGCAAGCCCAGCAAAGGCCTACAGAGGTATTAAGGGATGAGAGCACCTGACACCTTGAGAGACCAAGAGCGTTGGGACTGCTCAGCCTAGAGAAGAGAAGGTTCAGAGGGACCTTCTCAGCGTACATAAGCATCTGATGGCAGGAGTAAAGAAGGCAGATAGACTCTTCTCAGTGGTGCCCTGTGACAGGACAAACTTAAATAGAAGAATTTCCATTGAACATAGGAGAGAAAACTTTTTTACTGTGAGGGTGATCAAACAGTGGAACGGGTTGCCCAGAGGAGCTGTGGTGTTTCTATCCCAACTGGACATGGTCCTGAGCAACACCACTCTAGCTGACCCTGCTTCTGTGGGGAGGGTCACCTCTGCATAAGGTGATCTCCAGAGGTCCCCTCCAACCTCTGTCTGTGATGCTGTGAAGATGGACACAACAGTGGCCTCCCTATAGAGCAATGCCATATATTTGGGGGGGCACCCGTACGAGTCAATGTGCACCCATTTAGTTATAGGGTCTATACACAAAAATATCATGAGGCTTCCTATCCAGCAGCAGCTGTAGAAAACAAGCTCTGCGACAAATTATGACTACAATGAAGAGTTTGCTATATAGTTCCTTTGGTTAACATTTGAACCAATTACAAGGAACAGGCACAACATTTTAGACGTTATTCCTTAGAATTTTTCATCCTGAAGGATTCCAAGGCATTTCAACACCGTACAGCAACCATGACTGGGGCAAGACAAGCTGGAGGTAGTAAAGCCAGGAAAGAAGATTCAAAGGCAAGAGATAAACCCCTGCTCTCCTAACAGCTCTTGTGGGTTGCTCAGTGTCTGTGAATAGATGATTAAGCCCCCGCAAAGTGAGGAAACTAGAAGATGATAAGTCACACGGACCTCCAGGTACCAGCTTCAAATGATAAAAGAGATGAGACACCTTTCTCAGAAGCCAAACCTCATTCCAAGGGATTGAGGAGAACAGAGCTAAGGAAAACCATTCTGAGGGCAACCAACGCTCACCTTCTGAACATGTTGCACATATCCCTGCTTTTGTATACAGTAATTATCAACCCCCTGAATCTGAGCTTTTCCATTACCCTTCACAAAATACAACCCAAGCTGCCTGTTGATCTCCAAGCTGAAGCAACTTTTTTGTGTTGGGATGGTGGTCTGCGTGCTTCTCATCTTCCCACTGCGAGACCACGGCTGCCCCGCAGCAAGCAGCTCCCGCGCCGCGCTCCTGGAATGCGAAGGCAGCGTTTGTTCACTGTACAACTGCCTTGTTTCCACATTTTCCTGAACAAAGGACTGAAATAGGGAGTATATGCGTCATAAGCCCGTCCTGAACATTGCTCACCCCTTCCTGCGCAAATATTTGTAAACAGATTGAGAATTAATGTCCAGCCAACTCAAGACCCTTCATAAAAAAGGGTTTTATTGAAAACAGGATGGCAATCATTTCCCAGATACACTGCATATAGGCCTTTAAGATGAGAAACAACATACGTAGCAGGAAAACAGCAACCACAGCTGTGCACCAAGCCATTTTCTGAGATGCATAAAACATGGTGGCTTATTATTTTACAGCTCCCTCCTCCCCCACAAACACTCTACTCTTTAAAAATAAATAAAATATGAAGTTTCTGGTCAGCACATGATAATTCCCCCGGGGTTAATCTATGCACAAAATATAGAGCTTCACTAACACGAATAGCTCAACAGTCCTCACGCAGCAGGATCTTCCTAATGCCTCTTTTTCTAGTAGTCTCAGAGAGTCCACATCTTACACATACTCTACTGAGATCCAGTCTGAAGCCCAGGTGACTAAAATACCTAACAGCACAAGCAAAGATGGGGCCAGAACTTTGCTTCCACACATATCTTATTACTTTTGCTTTTCAGTGGTTTCTACACACGGAGTCCAGAGGCAATGGCACTAAGGGCAGCCCATAGGCAAAATTTTTCACTTCTAAGAAGGGTTCCCGGGGCTCTGCTCTGCCTCCAATTTGGGGCATAGTTGAGAAGAACTGGAACTGATTCACCAGGGTTAAATCTGGGTCTAGCGCTATGTTGCAATATCTTTCACATGTCACTATGAACTGGCACTGAGAGTGCCATTTACTTATTTTCAGGAGCAAAAATAAGCCCTAAATACTGACTATCAGCATCAGCCCAGTGGAACCGTATCACTTGTGATCCAGCTGCAATAAAAGAAAAGGCGTTGCAAAAAAAAAGTGTTTTGCAAAAGAGCAGCTGTAGAGATACTGGTGTACTACACATTGAGCAAGGCCAACAGTGGCCACCAAGCTAATTGAGGGAGCATACAACACATGATGAAAGGTGAAGAAGAAGAAGGGTGAGGAAGCATATCTAATACAGGATTACAGGGTAGATGGAGCTAGGTTCCCCTTGAAAATGCACAGCAAAAGGAGAGGCAACTGAAAAAAAACACAAAAAGATAAATTCACATTTCTTTAACAGGAGAAAAGCCATACAGTAAGGGTGCTCAAACACTGGAACAGGGACCTAGAGAGGCTGGGAAGTCTCCACCCTTGGAGATCCTCAAAATTCAACTGGATGGGGCTCTGAGATCTCCAATGTAACTTCAAATTTAGCCCTGAGTGGAGGACTTGGACCAAAGTCCTCCATGAGTCTCTTACAGTCTGAAGTATTATGAGTCTATAACCAGAGGGTAATGCTTGTTAAAGACTTCCCTTTCTGTTAAACTGAGTCTTACCTTAGAAAATTCAACGTTCCTCAGGGAAATTCTTTGCAAATCAGTGCACTTCCGTCTCTATCACTTGTTATTTTTGAGATATCACCACTTCTGGACACCACCACAAAGTTCTCTGGGGTAGCAGAGGCATTCTCCAAACATTCCCGGGACCTTTCTGAGCCCCAACGCCCGGAAACAGAGCAAATCTTAGCAAGAGCCTTCCCACACTTATACACTTAATAGTGGCATTGGTGTTAAGGGTCCTTCAGCTGGCCTGTATTCTGCACCACTCAAGGTGAATGTCTCAACAAAATCAGTCCTGATCTTAGAGCTCCCTAGAACCAAAGACCCTCATAGTAGTTAAAATACCATTAAAAAAGGTATGACCGCAACAAGTGGAAAAAGGTAAATGTTGCAATAAAAGCTTAACAGATGACCTGAGGAACCACAGAATCACAGAATGTTTCCAGGGATGGGGCATCTACCCCTACCCCTTGTCCTATCGACTACATCGACTCTTATAACTACAGCACATTCCAGTTCCTGGGGAAGTCATGAGTTGAGTCCTCCTGGGACACATTTCCACGAATATGGAGGAGAAGGAGACCGGGGACAACCAGCACATATTTAACAAGAAGATACGTGATGATCTGATTGCCTTCTATGACAGCATGGCAGATGGATGAGAGGAAAGCAGTGGGTGTCATTGACTTTAGCAAGGCTGTTGACATGCTTTTTCACAATAATCCCGTACCTAAATTCAGATGTCACAGTCTGGATGAGTGATCAGCTGGACAGGTAAATAATTAGTGGAGTGGTCACGTTCAGAGGGTCATGATTAACGAGTTGTACCCTACATGGGAGATGGCAACAAGTGGGGAACCATAATGGGATCTGTCCTTGGCCCTGCCCTGCTTAACATCTTTATCAGTGACTTGGAGGAGGCAACAGAGCACAGACTCATGCACTTTGCAGGTGACACCAAACTGAGGGGAAAAGTCAATACGCTCGAGAGCAGGGCCACCATCCAGAAGGCCTCAACACAGTGGAGGAATGGGCTGAGAGAAACCTGATGAAAGTAAGTGAGGAGAGATGCCAAGTCCTGCACCTGGGAAGGAAGAACCTCTTGCAACAACACAGACTGGGGACTGACTGCCCAGGGAGCAGCTCTGTGGATAAGGACCAAGAGCCTTGGCAGACAGCAAGCTGAACACGGGCCAGCCGTCTGCCCTGGCAGCAGAGGCGGCCAACAGCCTCCTGGGCTGTATTAACAGGAGCAAAGCCAGTAGATTGAGGGAAGTGATTATCCCCCTCTACGCAGCACTCGTTAAGACTATATCTATACCCTGCATCCACTTTTGGGCCTCCCAAATACAGGAAAGACACCAATAAACTGGATGAGTTCACTGGAGGCCACCAAGATGGTTGGGCCTGGAGCACTTGACCCACAGAGGAAAGTTACTGGAACTTGTTCAGTCTGGAGGAGTGACTGCTTGGGGGGGACCTAACAGCCACCTTCAATAGCTACAAGGAGGCCACAGGGCAGAGCAAATTGCCCTGAGAGGTTTTGCAGTCTTGGTCCTTGAAGGTTTTCAGGAGCAGATTGGATAAAGCCCTGAGCAACCTGGTCTGACCCCAGAGCTGCCCCTACTTTGAGCAGGAGGTTGGACCAGAGACCTCCAGAGGTCCGATCCATCCTGAATGATGCAGCTAAATACTAAACTATGGTCAGGACTAACAGTCAGTCTCTTACTCGGGCCACTAAGGCTGGAATGGGATTGAGTGAATCAGGGCGAAGTCAGCATCAGATGTAAAATATCAGTATATTTTCCGTGAGCGGAGCTTTGCAAAGCCCTGGGAAAGCGCAGCTGCTGCTCCTAACCTCAGGTGACAAGAAGTCTGCATCTGGGCTATTGTAGCAAACCTCCTTTTTTTCTGTTCTCCCCGCTAACATGTCTGTTTTCCAAGCTGAATATTTTAAGAATCAAGGCTGCCTGTGATCATATCTAGCCAGCTTAGAATGAACACTGATTTCTTTGCTGCTTCTTTGATCGAAGCCAAGTGGTTTTCTCATGGGTAATAAGGTCACAGGGTTAAAAGAGCAATATGACAATTACAAAAGTTAAATCTATTGCCACTACAGACAGACACACTACCCAGGGTCCATTAGCACGTAGTACAGAATGGTTATCACAGGTCACTGACACCAGTTCACTCTAATGGCTTTTCCTGTGTCCTTATCAATCCAGTGCACAAAGTGTCTCACCCTCAGCCTTTCCCTATGATCTCAGTGCTGTGTTTATAGCTATCTAACTCCACCAGGCACCAGTGGGTCAGCCAAGTCAGCAGACAGTGAGATATGCCAGGACACAACGATGGGACAATCTGCAAAGTGTCTGAGATGAACAAGGAGTTACCAGAGACTTCGAGAAGGAAATTTTTTCCACTGCTCTCCCACCCCCCCCCAAAAAAAAAAAAAAAGTTTTAAAAGTTCCCAAGGACACCGAGGGAAAACTTTACAACCCTGATCTCAAAAATAGAAGTAAACCACAGACTTTCCATGGTGGGGTTCGTGTTTCAGTATCAAAAAAAAAAAACAACTGGTGTTACAAAGAGAAAAAAGAGACGTCTTCATATGAAAGAGAGGGCTGGGTAGCGCTCATTATTTGAATTGTGGTTCCTATAAGAGGCTTTCTCATCCCTTGAAAGAAGAACTTCAATTGTTTTGCCCCGTTACCAAAGAACAAACATTTTGGTGGGGATGCTGGAACCCCCCTGGAGAGGTGGTGATGGGGCAGGAACAACCGGCTGCGTCACAGCCACCACGGGCAAGCAGATGAGCAACCAGCCTGCCAATTTATTAGCCCACAAAGGCAGAAAAAGGAGGATTAACGCAGGCAGCACAATCGCTAGCACACTTCTAAGAGGAATTAAACATTTCTTAAAAAAGAGAAAAAAAAAAAAATTTAAGTGGAGGGCTGGGAGTAGACTAATGATGCGCCGCCGCGTTTGTGGCATCTCCCACTCCAGATGAAATCTGCTCGGCTTGGAGACACAAAGTGGTGTTTCCCATCCTCCGCCGAACCGTTCACCTTGAGCCCCTGAGCCGATGGATCCCCGCGCAGCTTCGGCAATCAAAACGTAGCAATTTTACCGATAAGCAAAAATAAAGCCTGGTTTCTCCTCCCAAGGTCATGCTGGCTCCGCACAGCTAAGAGATATAAAACATTATATTCTTCACTAAAATAGGCAAGCAAAAATGTACCAAGTGGACACAGCCTATGCACAATGC
The DNA here is from genome assembly GCF_000687285.1 of Phaethon lepturus. Lineage (NCBI taxonomy): Eukaryota > Metazoa > Chordata > Aves > Phaethontiformes > Phaethontidae > Phaethon > Phaethon lepturus. Next base: position 12,669 of record NW_010548098.1, on the reverse strand, counting down.
ATGCATTTTAATAGAGGAATTTAAAGACATTTCTATATTGATTATTTTTAGTAAAGTGGTTTTTTTATTATTTGTTTTACCTTTTTTTACCTTTCCTAATGTATTTTGTGCATCAAAGCCGCTTTACGGTTAGAAAGGCTTGGGGTAGAAGCAATACAGCAGATAAAAACGTCAGTGGCGAGATACGACAAATTTATAGTAAATACCTGTCAACTGCTATTTATCTAAATTATCCAGCTCTGGGATTCTCCAGAAATACTCCATCAACTAGGAGGCAGCTACAGTTTTAAGCCTGTATTTACATCAGAATCTGCTCTCTTTTGCCTTTTTTTTTTTTTTTTTGGACACTTGCTCTTTACCCTAAAATGACCCCTTTGTAGCTTGGATCAAAGAGCTGGGAGTGTCAATACCAGTGTCTTCATGAACATGTTAAGAACCTCAAAGTAATTGGTAACCAATTAGCATAAAGCTAAAAAAACCCACCTAGCTAAGGCAAACCCTAAATGAGTACTAACAGGCAACAGCACTGGCTGAAGCAGGAGCTTAAGCACCTTAAATCACCGTCAGCTGCCTTTGAGACAACTTCTTGGGAGCACCCTCTGTGCAAACCATTCTGACTTCTTTTGGTTTTTTGTTTGTTTTGGTTTTTTTTTTTAATTCCGTTCACTCTTTGCTTTCTGCCTTGCTACAGCTTACGGAAAACATGAAACAAAAACTGGTTTTCATTTTTTGTTATGTAAAGCAAAGCAATTCCATGTCTTGGCCTTGAAATACAAGGCTCCCAACAGCTGTTCAGATGCTCCAGCAGATAAACCATCTGGCCCAAACCTCACCTTTCCTAATTTATTTTGGATATCGATCAAAGCAACTCAAGCATTACATAGACTTTGGTCAAAGAGAACATAAAAGATAAAAACGTCAATGGCAAAATCACTTCACTAAAATATCCTTGTTTCTTCTTTATATAATAATATTACCATTTTCAACAAACTTCTCTATTAACTCAAGGAAAAGATGTACCTGATACCAACAGCCTAGCAGCCTAACCACACTGCAGATGAATGTCCTTAAATAGCACATCGCTGCTGAGCAGAAACTAAGTGGGGTTTAATGTTTGCGATCAGCTAAAACTAGACACGGACTTTGACCAAGGAGACCAGGACAGGCCCCAAGACTTGCGTGTCCTGGCTCTGCTGCCGGCTCCCCCGCCTTAATCCTTATATATGATGCTCCTGGCATCTGAAGAAGCACCATAGCCATGGTTTCAGCTAGTCTTTCTTAAATCTTCCTAGGAAAAGGACAGTACACATTTGTCTAATATTACCAGAATTCCCACCGAGACACCAAGGTTGTTGAGTGGTTGCCGATTTGTAACAACTTGAAATCAAACCTGTCATCCGAAAAGCCTTTTTTCATGCAATTCAGAGGATATTTGCTGCATGCAGAAACCACAGGCAGGGTAAGGACTTGTTGTTCTAGGCACTGTTCAGGGACATAAACGCAAATCATGAAATCAAAGGGTTATTTGAGCAATGAAGGGTTATCCGTGTGTACAACTCCACATATAATACACAAATACACTCTTGTGATGTTTTGTTCGACATCCGCAGATATTCAAAGCCTCTCCTACGCCCATTTCTTCCTCAAGACACCGTCAGCCAGCCCGTTTCTCACACGAAAAGGAATCGCCGATGAATAGTCCCATAAAGCATCCCACCAGAGCCTGTCCTTCCCAGAGCTGCCACCGCGCCAAGGTCCAACTCTCAATTAACCCCCGCCTGACCTTCCTTCACTTTCTTTCCCCCTCCTCTGCCCTTCCTGAGAAAGTTCAGCGTTTCCTGGAAAAGTCTCCTTGCCTGTTTGATATTGTACTTCGCCTTGGTTGCTGAAGGAAGGATTTACAGGTGCCTGGCCCCCTCTGTAAGACCATGACCGAAGGCTGACCTCCCGTTACAATATGTGAACTTCTGCCCTGCTGATAAGGCTGGCAGATATGAGTAGGATTTTTCAAATAATCCTTTGGGAATTTATAAGCAGCGCAGCCATAAAACCGAGGTGACTGGAAGGTCGATTTCACTAAAAATAATAAATATCTCAATGTTTATTCAACGTGGGCCTTTTTAACTGCAGGCCAAGCGTTTAGATAACGCTATTGTAAATGACAAATATTAGGATTTTTTGGTAACTATTACATTATGATCCTTCCGTCTGACACTGATGTGGCCGTTTCCCTCGATGCTTGCTGGATCTCTGACATTGTTCAACCCAAGTTGGGCCTAGAAAGCCAGGGCAGGATTCAATCACAGGTCAGGAAAAGGGCAATTTTATTTTCAGGAGCCTTTACTACGGCTGGTTACCTTTTTCTCTCACTCCTGTCTCACCAACACATCTTCTTTAGAGCTCTGCTGTGTATTTTTTCACATTACTAGGGCTTGTGGCTGAAATAGAGGGAGTAGAGGGAGAAAAGGAGTGAATGATCTCAGCCCAGGATGGGGACAGAAGACACTAACTCACTGGTATGAAACCCCTGCACCAGGTCTAGCCTTGCCATCTCGAGGTCCACAGCACTGTTCCCACCTCCAGCAGAAGACAATCCCATCCAGATCCACCACAGAGCACTGGCCATGGAACCTGTCTTCCAGCAGCAGCATCGTCCTACTACACTTCGAAGGACCAATTTCTCTTTCAGCTTAAAAAGTAAAGCAACACGACAACAACAAAGCCCCGATGTAGAAATGAGACCATTTCAAACGTGCAAAACTGTTATATCCACCAGCGAAAGCTCTTCATCCTTTTCCTAACAGCTTTATGTATAAATACACAATTAAATAAATACCCTTGCATTAAACAAATGTACGTAAGCTACACAAATAGGATTCCTAATCCTGTTTTCATTCTACATATTCTTCACTGAAGTTTCTCCAAATAAAGTGACACTTTGAAATCCACAAAGCATTTCAGACCAGTTGTAATCTTCAATTAGCACACTCCCTGAACCGGGCTCCCACCGCCAGGTTTGAGGAGGAGGTTTTTGTCCAAGATAAACAGAGTAACACATTTTGGGTAGGTTAACTTTTTCATTCCAATAAAATATCATGGCAATGTAGCGAAATTACATAATTATTAACAGATGAGGACACAAAAAGATTTTATATAAATGTTTTTTATGACAATTCTTTTCCTTTCGCAAATTCATTTGTATGTACTGCTGGAGAAACTGGCTTTAGAAGTGCCTTAAAAACAATTCTCTCTCAAGCCTGGCTCCGCTGTGGATAGGGAGGAAAGCTGTGAACAGAGTGCTCCTTTCATCTGCTGCCTGGGCTTCAGATTGCTCAACCGCAGGAGAAGAGCCCTGTGAAAGCTCCCTCTCTCCAAAGGACGTTAAAGAACGGATGCAAACAACACAGGTTCTTTGGGTCCACAGACGCAAGCCTCATGCCCTGCTGGAGGCATCTTAGAAATTAAAAGTTGAAGGGTAAGCTACAAAGGGCATTTTATCTGCCCTTGTTATAAAGAAAGAAGTAAAAAAAAATCAATACCTTACGTACTCATAATGCCTAGGAGAAAATGTAGCTCATCTAGCAGCCTACATCTGCAGAGCTGGGAGCTCTCCTGAAAAGTTCTCAGTACAGGACACGGTTCAGAGTAACACTTTTTAGCCAATAAGCAAACACCAACACAGAACAGTTTCAGTTGGGCCGTATTTTTCAGTGCATGCAAAGCCTGACTATCGGGAAATTGGGAGCGATACAGTCAAGTGGTGGATTTCACAGAATCACAGAAACACTAGGTTGGAAAGGACCTTCAAGATCATCAAGTCCAACCATTAATCCAGCGCCACCATGTCTCCTAGACCATGTCCTGAAGCGCCACATCCACACGTTTCTTACGTGGGACGGCAGCTAATCTGCTCCTGTCAAACAACGTCTGAAGAGCAGCGAAGCTCTCTGAAGCGCGACAATACATTTAAAATCAATTTCCCTCCCCTAACTCCTCCATTTGCACTGAATAATAATAATACACTGAAGCTACTGTGGTCAAAGAAGAATTCTTGGAGGAAAACTATATGACCAAGAAATATGTTTATTACAAACCCAGGGTCTGCAACAGTTGCCACTTCGTATTTTTGTGGCCTGCATGAAGTAACTGTGTGGTTTCTACCCAAATCTGTGCACCACTGGCCTCCTTTCTACTTCAGGTAACACACTACCTAGCAAGGTGAACATTAATACATGTTTTGCAACTACCTCCTTCCAGCAGCATCAGCAGAAGGAGCAGCACCCCATCATCTTCTTTAAACCACAGTCCAGCACCAGTCGCATAAGGCATGACCTCGTAAGAGATTTACTTACCAGGACAGAGTATATGTGCAGGCATCGGTACACCGGTGAGAAGTCCACCAGGTCCTGGGCCCCAGGCACCTAAAAGACAGCAGGAGATCAGTGGGAAATATGCGGAACGCATAGAGGTAAGTGCACCTCTAAAACATCATACACAGGTAAGTGCACCTCTAATGCATGCAGGGTCAACGGAGCGACCCCACATGTAAGAATTAGATTGATTATTGGTATCTATATCTGACTATATTTAAATTTTTTAAAGATTCTCAAAGTAGGAAATTTTCATGCAATATTGCTCTCGCTCCATTTACACTCCCCTAGAAAATCACATTGCAGCATTCGGCCCTCTACTAGCCAGCTCAGCAGAGAGTTAATTTAACCGTAGGCTTAAATACAAGTTCAAGGATACTGGTACAAGCCATTCTGGTACTTATGCAATGGGGAGGCCAGCGGGGGAACCTTACTCTCTAGACTTCTAGTTTGATTTCTTTAAAAGCACAAATTGTTTTGGGTTTTTTTTTTTTTAACTTTTTTTCTTAAAAAACACGCGCCCCACAGACTCCACCACCTTTCAACAATATAGTGAGTCTTGCACTGGGACAAGGAAGAGCATATTTGAAGGGTGGGACGGAGGGAGGGCGAGAGGAAAGATCAGAGAAGAAATTTGCATACAAGAAGCTTGTGTCCTTTGGATATATTCAAGCCAACACAGTATTAAGCTTGTTGGCCAAAGCATAAAGCTAAGGCAATCCTCCTTCTCCCCCAAAATCTAGAGAGGAGGGGAGTGTTCTGTTGACATGTGGTGGAAAAAAGGGGAGAAAGATGAAAGGAACCAATGGACAGGCCTGGGAAACATGTTTATTTTATATACTTTTAATTATGCTTAAGAGGCATATCTGCTAAAAAGGAGGTAGGATGAAGAAGAGAGACGTTTCTAGCTGGATGAGGGTATGCAAGCCTCAACCAATGCTGCACAAAGCGCCTCAGGTGAGCGGTCCGACTCATCTAAAGCAATGGCTTCAAGCAGGGCAGTGCAGAAGCTATAGGCTGGAAAGGGAAAACAGGGGATTTTGTTAAATAGCATCCTGTGTAATGTGGAACTGGAGCTGTTAAAGAATCCCCTCTACACAAAGAAGCTCAGTCATTGCCACTACGTACGTTCTTGGTTAGAGCTCAAACACTGAAAGAAGTTATGGAGACGGACAGAGCAGCAATGGAAGCAGCAGCTTCCATGGCATGGAAGCATCCCATCCCAACACACATCACCAGCATTGCTCTGAGACCTCAAAAAACTTGACAGTCCCAATCTGGTGGTGCAGGGAGGGGAAGGAACTGGCCGACTCTTTGGGAACAAGGCAGTAAAGAGCTTTATCGGGGTATGGCACAAGCCTGCTCATCCATCTTGCCGGGCTTTCCTTCCCTCCCTCGCACCAGGCACTCCATCACGCCGTTTGAGCAGCTCTCACTGACGGGCAAGGTTGGCTCACCAAGAGGGAGGAAGATTTCCAAGCGAGGAATGGGGCTGGCATCGCCTGTGCGACCCTTTCCATGTTGGACCCGGCTGTTCAACACGCCCTAGCAGAAGGGTTACAGCTGAGCCAAGCGCAAGCAGCTGTGAAGTGTAGCTCACCGCTCTCACTAACACCCTTTACCTTTTATATGACTGTATTTGGCAATCGCAAACACTAGGCAGAAGGTTTATTGTGTTAATGCCAATTTTATCATGTCTTCCTCGTCATTTATTTTCCATTTGCAGACTCCTGGGCCTCCTAACGCTCCCTAAATAGCTCCCAAATACAGATTTCAGCTAGTTTGTGGACTCCTCGGGATACAGATTTTGCCTTCCTGTATTCCTCCAGCATTAAGCATAATTCATCTGCAGTTGGTGAAACTAGAACACTGCTGGCTCAGAAATCTCCCATTGCAAAACTGCTGGAGATCACTAAAGCAGACAGGGAAGTATCGATACTCGCTCAACCCATCCATCCTCTGGCGACCACCATCAGCGTGGGGAAGCTGGACTGGATGGACCTGAGTCCACCCTGTGTTCTTCTAAGGGAGGAGAGATCTGTCATCCCTTCACGCCATCATCAAAGCAGGCGATGTTTTCCTATGAATCTGAATCCAGGATCAAACAGTTTTGCTCCTCCTGGATTTGGGCACCAGTTGAACGTGGTCCACAGAAAAGTATTTCTGATAAAGATTTGTGAAATCAGGATATTGCCAAAAACGGAGTTTACTCCCCCAGAGAAATTCTTTCAAAGCAGATTGCAACATTTTCACAGTCTCTGATCTTCCGTAAAAACTTTTAAGCCCACACACACACTCACAAAAAATTATGCTGGACTATTCTGCAGAGTTAATATCTCTGAGACATTAATAGTTTAAAAATTGCTAATCTAGGTAGAATGCTATCAGACGTGGAAGTGCAAGTCCTGGACTGCGGCAAAGGTTTTTGCAAGCAAGAAGGCACGACCGACGTGATCCAGACCTGTGCTAGGTTTTTATGTAGGATATAAACCTACATTATATTTTAAGGAAAAGAACAGATCACTTCTTCCATGTATAGCCATAGCCCTACAACACAAGAAATAATAATCCTATTGTTCAAAATCTTTCCAGACTAACCAATATAGGCCTCTGAACATACAGAATATATGAAATTATCTCTGTGGCTAGTTTAACACATTAAGCAATTTAAACGTATCTAATATCTACACGTTTAGATGTTTATCTAATACGTAGATATTAGCCATCCCTCAAAATTCACACTTAGCACATCCCCTTTAGCAGTGACTTGATTTTCTTAGCCAAAGCTGCACTACCAGTGTTCAAAAAAATAAATAAATCTTTGATTTTTGAAACTTGATGATGAAATGAGAACTAGAGCCGCCTCAACAACAGGACCGATTACTCCCCTGACAGCTCCCCTTCAACCTAATCTCTTTTTTTTTTTCTTTTGATTTGCAGAACAAAGAATTTATTCATCTTGTCCAAAATTTTCCCAGTCCACAAAACATCAGCTTCACAAACCTCATTCCCAAACCCTGCATCCGGCACGTTCCTGGTGCTGGGAGCAGAGGCAGACCTGTCAGTCTCTGTAAACAGCCAAACCCTCTCTTGTTGCAAGAACATTTTGTCGGGTTAAACACCGCCTGCAGCAAATTTAACCCATGGAAGCCAAGTTTTCAACGGCAATGTTCAGCTGAAGCTGCCACCAACACTAGGCTGGCCTCGAGTTATGGGATGCTCTGATCTGGCTTCAGGCAGATTTGTGATACAATGGCTTGAATCTCTCACCCTTGTGACGTTTTGATGTAAAGACATGACACAAGCACAAACACAGTCGCCCCTCCTTCAGTGAGGGGAAAAACCCCTTCAGACTTAAACACCAGGAATTCAAGAGAGGTGTTTTATGACTCATCCGACAGGTCGAGTGATTCAAGTACGTGGATGCACTGGTGCAGAGGAACGTGAGCACACATGACACTGCACCCCCAAAGGCTCACGTCCAACAGAAGACACTGAGCAGGCCAGGTGTCTTCACGTGACGCACACATTGCAGAGAGCATCCGTTCCCATCACAGAGTAAAACTCTACTGCTCAAAGCAGTGTTGGTTCTGCACTGCGTCCAGCTCTGGAGCCCTCGGCACAGGAGAGACACGGACCTGCTGGAGCGGGGCCAGAGGAGGCCCCAGCACCGCTCCGAGGGCTGGAACAGCTCTGCTGGGAGGACGGGCTGGGAGAGCTGGGGGGGCTCAGCCTGGAGCAGAGAAGGCTCCGGGGAGACCTTCCTGCAGCTGCCGGGGCTGAGAGGGGCTGAGGAGAAAGATGGGGACAGACTTTTTAGCAGGGCCTGTTGTGACAGGACCTGATGGTTTTAGACATCACAGGGGTGATGGTTTTAGACTAAAAGAGGGGAGATTCTGACTAGATAGAAGGAAGAAATGTTTCACATGGAGGGTGGTGAACCCCTGGCCCAGGTTGCCCAGAGAGGTGGGAGATGCCCCATCCCTGGAAGTGTTCCAAGGTCAGGTTGGACGGGGCTCTGAGCACCCTGATATAATGGAAGATGTCCCTGCTCACTGCAGGGGGGTTGGACTAGATGGCCTGTAAAGGTCCCTTCCCACCCAAACCCTTCTGTGATTCAACAAATCACATCTAATCTCTTTGGGTACCAGCAGCCAGGAAGCATTTTATCCCACACGGAATGAAGGTACAGAACAAACTGTGCCGTAGATTTGCTACATCTTGTGTGGTGTCAGTGTCCTTTGCCTACCCCAGTGTGTGCCATGGCTTAACCTTAAGGAAAAAGATGAATGTATGTGTACAGTCCAGAGGATGCTCAGGATACTGTAATATTGGAGGTGGCTAGATGGTCCTGCAAACTAACTGATGTCTCTCTGGCTCATGTTATAGACAACAGCCAGACTGCTCTGTCTCGAAATAGAGAGGTCTCTCTGTGTCCAAAATGTTTTTTGCATAACTACCAGTGGAAGCAAACAAAAGGTGGATGTTGATGGCACCGAAAAAAAACATTTATCAGGGAAAGTTAAGAGAACTCTTTGGGGTCCCTGCTCTAGCTCCCAAGAACTTTCTAAGAAATCTATTACACTCACTTAGAGAATTACAACTTAATTCTACAGCCAGGTCAACCTGAAAGAATGTCTGAAGCATGATGAATTTTGGCTACACCTCACACCTGCTGATGTCCTGAATGCCAAACTCCTCCAAAATTAAAACTGTCTGGAATTTGTTGACTTGTTCTTCAAAGACAGTTGAGTGGCTGTTATTCTGAAGTGCGATGTCCTTCTTTAAAATTTCCCTTCTCCGACAAGGGAGCACCAAGGAGTCTAATTTGACCCAACCACTTCAAAAACTCTAGTCTTTTTTGGGGGACAAGCATAAATGAGGCACAACGCAGATGAGTTTGTCCTGCTGTATTCAACAGGATAGCAAAACAAAAGTAGCTGAAAATGAGAAGACTCTGGATAAGCTTTGTAGTTTCCTGGATGCTTTTTACTACAAAGGGAACAGCTGGGCACAAACTGAACAGACTGTGAAATCCAAATTCCCCTTCTGCAACTTGACATTCATAAAAATGGAATGTAAGCCTTCCCTCAGTTCACTTTACAGCTGTGCCCATTCCCTCACTCTGACTATAGTGGGAGCTTCCACCTTAGTGAGGCATCTGCACTTAAGTGGAACAAGGAAGGACTTGGGGGTCCTGGTGGGTGAAAAGCTGGACATGAGCCGGAAACATGCACTTGCAGCCCAGAAGCCAACCGTGTCCTGGGCTGCCCCCAAAGCCGCATGGCCAGCAGGGCGAGGGAGGGGGTTCTGCCCCTCTGCCCCGCTCTGGGGAGACCCCCCTGCAGGGCTGCGTCCAGCTCTGGAGCCCTCGGCACAGGAGAGACACGGACCTGCTGGGGTGGGGCCAGGGGTTTGCTCCGAGGGCTGGAACAGCTCTGCTGGGAGGACAGGCTGGGAGAGCTGGGGGGGCTCAGCCTGGAGCAGAGAAGGCTCCGGGGAGACCTTCCTGCAGCTGCCGGGGCTGAGGGGGGCTGAGGAGAGAGATGGGGACAGGCTTTTTAGCAGGGTCTGTTGTGACAGGACAAGGGGTGATGGTTTTAAACTAAAAGAGGGGAGGAGATTCAGACTAGATATAAGGAGGAGATTTTTTGGAAGGAGGGTAGTGAAGCACTGGCCCAGGTTGCCCAGAGAGGTGGTCGATGCCCCATCCCTGGAAGCGTTCCAAGGTCAGGTTGGACGGGGCTCTGAGCACCCTGATCCAGTTGAAGATGTCCCTGCTCATGGTGGGAGGGGGTGGGGGTGGACTAATGATCTCTGAAGGTCCTTTCTGACCCAAACTATTCTACGATTCCATGATAATGTCTCCAAACCGAAGTGCACTAATGGAATGGAGAGCCACATCTTATATTCATCTTCTTGAATGCAGCTGGCAGAGCTCTCTTCTCTCCAAGGGAGAGAATGATCTACAATAGAATACATGCAACAATATAAGGAAAACTCTTCTGCTATTTCTTCCCTTTCAAAACTTTTCCTGTAAATTTTGCTGCAGGAATGAAGGGATTGCTTCATGAGTACGGAATCATGGGCTCTCTAGAACAGTTCATCCAGCCTAGGTGGAGAACTCCATAACACAGCCTGCTGAAGGGCCTCAGATATTTCCTAGAGGAAAAAAAATGTATATATTTACTCCATTTTTTCCAGGATCAGGTGCTCTCCTGCCTAAAGTTAATCAGAAATACCTACGACCATCCTGTTTTCAATTCTGAGTAGGAGTGGGTGCAAGGCACCCTTCATTCTTCCCTTTACGTAGTCAACCAGTCGTCACTGGCTGTCTTCCAAACAGAAACCTGCTGTTACTGGTTGGTTTTATTGGCCATGAGAGGTCAAGAGCAAGAGCTACCAGTGCGATCTTTGGATGCTTCAGGATCATTTCTTTACTTGCCTACTGATTTTATTCTACAAGGGGCCGCCTTTGCTTTCTCCAGGCTTTCTTGTTAGCAGTATTTCATGTTTTCTTGAGAAGTATAAGCCTCAGCAATCTTGGTGAGAGGCAGGGCACAGCAAATGGCATGTGCCCACTTCCTGCAGTACTGTCTCAGCCCAGAAAGCCTTCTCCAGTGCTCCAGAACATGGGGGCTGTGCAGAAAATGAGATGCAGTCCATTTGCACTCAGGACACTTAATATTAACAATTTTAAGCAATGAGCATTAACTTTGGAGACTCAAAATCTGTATTAATAGTATTCCTGCAACAGACCAGTTAACCATAAGGAGAAAGAGTCTCACCAGAACATGAAAAGCTAGGAATGAATCTGTCAACCATGAGAAACGATTTTGCAGTTGGCATGTAACTTCAGAAAACCCTTACCAAAGAACATCCCATTAACATTTTACACACTGTACTGGTTTGGGCTGGGATAGAGTTCATTTTCTTCATTGCAGCCCATTTGGTTCTGTGGTTTAGATGTGTGACCAAAACAGTGTTGATAACACACCAGTGTTTTAGCTATTGCCAAACAGTGCTTACACAGAATCAAGATCTTCACTGTTTCTCACTCTGCACCCCCCAGCAAGTAGGCTAGGGGAGAGAAGAGGCTGGGAGGGGACACCACTGGGACAGCTGACCCAAACTGACCAGAGAGATATTCCATACCACATAATGCCATGCTCAGCAAGAAAACTGGGGGGATTGTTTTTTTTTTCAAAAGTAGCCATTGCTCGGACACTGGCTGGGCACTGGTCTGCTCATGGGAGGTGGTGAGTGATTGCCTTTGCATCACTTGGTGGGGTTTTTTGCCCCTTTACTCATTAAACCGTATTTACCTCAACCTGTAAGTTTTCTCGCATTTGCCCTTCACATTGTCTCCCCAGTTCTTCTGGGGTGTGGGGGATGGGTGAGCAACTGGGTGGGGACTTAGCCAGTGGCTGGTGTCAACCCACTTACACACATGATACTCCTTCAAGATTTAGAATCATAGAATTGTTTAGGTTGGAAAAGACCCCTAAGATCATCAAGTCCAACTGCTAACCCAGCATTGCCCATTTCTATTCCACCACTAAGCCACATCCCTAAGCACCACATCTACACGTCTTTCAAATACCCCCAGAGATGAGAAGTCCACCACTTCACTGGACAGCCTGTTCCAGTGCTTGACAACCCTTACAGTGAAGAAATTTTGCCTATTATCCAGTCTAAACCTCCCCTAGTGCAACTTGAGGCCATTTCATCTTGTCCTATTGCTTGTTACTTGGAAGAAGAAACCGTCATCCACCTCGCTACAACCCCCTTTCACGTAGTTTTAGAGAGTGATAAAGTTTCCTCTCAGCCTCCTTTGCTCCAAGCTAAACACCCCCAGATGCCTCAGCTGCTCCTCATCAGACTTGTGCTCTAGATCCTTCACCAGCTTTGTTGCCCTTCTCTGGACACGCTCCAGCACCTCAATGTCTTTCCTGTCATGAGAGGGCCAAAAATTTCGCAGCTTTATTTCCAGATGAGAGAGCCATTTGCACTAATAAATAAATCATTTTCTTTCCAAAAAGGAACAGACCCCCCCCCCACCTCCCCCCCCGGCCAGGAGGCAGGGCCATGGGGAAAAGCTAAACTCATCAAGAACCAAAACCCTCTCCTCCTCTTTTAACCCCTCTAAGTCGATACCAGGAAGATGAGGCAGGGAGGTCTTCTGGACCACCCTTCTGGAGGTCTTCTTCTGGAGCCGCAGGGCTGCAGGAGGCCAGGCCGAGCAGCGCAGGGGCGCCGCCTCCCGCGCTCCGCCGCGCCCCGGTTCATCACCACGGAC
>NW_010548097.1:76625-82445 GCF_000687285.1 Phaethon lepturus | reverse complement strand
TTTCCCTGAGTCCCAGCAAAATCTCCCTGTTCAGCCAGGCTGGTCGCCTTCCCCGCCAGCTCTTCTTATGGCACATGGGGACCTTCTGCTCCTGCGCCTTTAAGGTTTCCTTCTTGAAGACTGTCCAGCCTTCCTGGACCCTTTTGCCCTTCAGGTCGGTCTCCCAAGGGAGATAATGAGTAGGATAATGAGAAATAAAGATCAAATCTTAAAACACCTTCCCCCCACCCCTCCCTTCTTCCCAGGCTCAACTTCACTCCCTAGTTCTCTACCTCCTCCCCGGAGCGGCACAGGGGGACAGGGAATGGAGGTTGTGGTCAGTTCATCACATGCTGTCTCTGCCGCTCCTTCCTCCTCAGGGGAGGACTCCTCACACTCTTCCCCTGCTACAGCCTGGGGCCACTCCCACAGAAGACAGTTGTCCACGAAGTTCTCCAATGTGAGTCCTTCCCACAGGCTGCAGTTCTTCATGAACTGCTCCAGCCTGGGTCCCTTCCATGGGGTCACAAGTTCTGCCAGCAAACCTGCTCCAGCCTGGGCTCCTCTGTCCACGTGTCCACAGGTCCTGCCAGGAGCCTGCTCCAGTGCAGGCTTCCCACGGGGTCACATCCTTCTTTGGGCATCCACCTGCTACAGTGTGGGGTCCTCCCTGCAGGTGGAGATCTACTCCAGCGTGGATCTCCATGGGCTGCAGGGGCACAGGTGGCCTCACCATGGGCTTCACCGTGGGCTGCAGGGGAATCTCTGCTTGGGCACCTGGAGCCCCTCCTGCCCCTCCTGCTGCTCTGACCTGGGTGTCTGCAGAGCTGTTTGTCTCACATATTCTCACTCCTCTCTTCTGATACAGTTGTCCATTTTTTTTCCCCCTCTTATTAACTCCGTTATCCCAGAGGCACTACCACTGTTTCTGATGGGCTTGGGCTTGGCCAGCAGCGGGTCCGTCTCGGCACTGGCCGGGGCCTGGGCTGTTGCTGGCACTGGTTCTGTGGGACACAGGGGAAGCTTCTAGCAACTTCTCACAGAAGCCACTCCTGTAGCCCCCCTGCTACCAAAACCTTGCCACACAAACCCAATACATATGGTAAATCAATTAAATCTTTCTGGGTTTTTTAGTGAATACCAAACAATTTTAATTATATTTAGGTACTTGCTTTTATTCTATTGTGGAGAGTATGGTCATAACAGCCCTGAAAATAAATCTCTTAAAATGAATTCCGATCCTCTCTTTCCTGTTACGTATTGTAGCTCGCCATGCAAATTAGTTCTGCTTCTCTCTCTCTCACATATACTCATTCAGATACTCCTGCCTCTTTCTGAACAACCAGTACCCTATGTTATAAAAAGAAAAGAGGAATTCTGAATTGACTTGTTATCAGAAACCATCGGATGAACTCATTAGTGTTATTTATAATTGCTGCACTGTTGCCTAAGGAGCCAGTTGCCAAGGGAATCATTAAACCCACTGATTTTGACTTTTGTAGAGGATTTGAGAAAATTGCTTTTAAAAGAAATGTCTTTCATTTTATCCACAAAGTAGAAAAAAGGCTAAACTAGGCAGAACAAATAGAACTTCTTTGAGATGTCTGATCGAAAATTCCCCCAGGTGGAAGCTTCAAATGGGTACAATAAATCTTGATTTTTAGAGGTTTTTTGGTACCGTACACTTCAAGGCAAGAAGGGTGATGGGTTTGAGCAACCATCTTGCAAACAATACATCTACAACAGAGTTTGAACAATAAACAGAGACATTGTAACTAGTTCAGGAGGAATAATAAAAAAAAAATTGTCAGTGTAAATATGTTAATTCAGTACTGATATACATATGGTCAGAAATATAAAAAATAAAGCATACTATACCATACCATACCATCATCCTTTAATGTCCTTAGACTCTTGCTTATGCATCTTCTATGCTGCCCTCCGCACACTGCCTGCGTACTACACATTTTATTCAGTTACTTTCTGAAGACTTTCCTAAGGCACACAAATACTGGCCTACATCAAGATTAATTTCTCTCAGTGTACTAAGTGGCAACATAACAGAGAGTAGCTTCCAAAAACACCCTTCTGTTAAAATAGCAGTCCTAGCTCATACCACTTTCAGTCACCCTTTTCTCTTCATCCTCCTTTGTATTAAATGACGTCATTGAGTCCTTTCCTCAATTCCACTCTCAATCCCACCATCGACCCTGAGAAGACACTATCGAATCAGGATTATATAGCAAACTCTCCGAGACTGACCAAATGCCAGTTCCATTAGGGAAGGCACTCCATTTTGAAATACATGCCCATTAGTACTAGACTGGATGTCACAGGAAGCAAACAAATGGTTTCAACATGGTGCAACGTTCAGCCTAGTATGCAGCTAAATCCTATTAGCTACTGACTCCAAAGCACCAGCTATTTTGGAAACAGTAAAGGATGAAGCAGAAGGAAAAAAAATTGCAGACATAATCAGTAGTTTGAACACTGCTGAGGAGATTGAACCCAAGAATCAATGCATTCAACAACAGAAAAAAACAGAGGAAGGTAATTTTTTTTTTCCTTGTAGCATTTCTTCTATTTTCAGCATTTTTGTCTGGCTTCCCTCACACTTTTCCAGTCTGTGGTTGTCCTCCACTTCAGATTGCCTCTCCTGCTTCAAAACTGGAGATTCTAACATAACGAGTTTTTCTTATTTTGGGAGGGAACAGAAGCAGATTCAAATTTTATTCTAAATTTTAGATTCTAACTTTTCAAGTTATGACCATGTTGTGACCAGTAATTGGCTTTCCTGAGAGGATGCTTCACCCTGCATCACCCAGACTTCCACATTCTAAAATGTAAGCAGGTATCTACATTGAAACATTTGAACTTTTGCCAAAAAATGATACCCATTTCCTTTTTCTCGTGGCTAGATGTAGTTATTTGAGGCATAGTTCCAACATCAGGTGTACCAGTGAATCACTTCCATACAATAAAATGGTAAAATTTCTGTCTGGAAGCTTTTCTCTCAGTCTTACAAGCAAACGTGCAAAATCAGCTACAAATATATTTTGTTTAAATCATGTATACTAGTGAGTTACTAGTGCTACTAGCAATAGCTGTACATAATTACTTAGTCTTGTGGATTTAGAGTGGATTTACCAACCTGTAAGCACGTGATATTTTAATCATAGCAGACAATTATCATTACATTTTACCATTAAAATAGACAAAATTATTTCAGACAAGATTGCAAATGTAACCTCTCTTCATCCAGTTATTAATTTTTAAAATTTTATAAAGATATGTATCACTAATTTCATTTTGGTACAACTGTTGCAATAAGTAGTGGGAGCTTGTGAAAACATATTACTCAAGCCATCCCTGATGAATGCTGTGTTAATGCACAAATATCCCATGTCTTACTCTATAACAAGGATTAAAGTTCAGATAATGTCTGCGGAAGCATTTGGAATTATGGTAGTTTACAGAATATTTTGAAATTATGAAAAATTAATGCATATTTACCTAAAAAAATATTTTTTAGAGGCTATGGAAGAAAAATCACATTTTGCTTGTATACAATATCAACATAGGAGAAAAGAAGATGAGAGTATGCTTGAGGGAAACCTTTAAATAATTTCACAAGAACTTGTTAGCTAGCAAAAGTCAGTGAAACAAACATTGATATCCTTTGTCCTTTTGCAAATTATCATAGTGTTAAAGATGCATTTATTTGCCTTCTTATCCTTTTCCTTATATCAGCATCTCCAAAATGTAATATAAAATCTTTCTTCCATATTATGAAGCATTAAGCAATAAAAGGATATAAAACTTCTCTGTTCTCCATTCTATGATTTACATAAAGAACATTTGCACCAAAAGATAAGTTCATATTAGTCCTAAGATGGATCATAACAGAGCAACTCTGCTGAAGCATGGATAAAAAGTGTCTATGAAGACCACAGGTAACATGTTAGTAGAAAATTATTTCTGAAACCTTCAAGAGTCTGCGGACTTCCTGAGATCAATTTCACTATGTCCTACTTTGGATTTACATGATGCAAAATCTTTGTTATTGCTCTGGGATGGCCTCAGCAGTTTGAAACTTTTGGAAGTTTTCGAGTCTTTAGCTTTAAAAATCTTTTGATTTTTTGTGCATGGTTTAATGGCAAAATTTGTCCTTGGTAGCTGAAGAACTTCAAAGAATATTCTTCTCTGTGTGTGCTGAACCTTCTTGCCTCTTATCTAGTCAAATTTTCTTTTTTTTCAAACTTTTGAAGCTGAAACATCATTAAGAAAACACACAGTCCTCACTGCTCCCAGAATCTTCTCTCTATTAGCACAGTTATGATCTCTGATAGCTTGAAGCCAGGTGTTTCCCAGTTGGATGGGGGTGGGCACAAAGCAGAGTATTATGTGCTTAATTAATCTTAAACAGAAAATTTCTAGATTTTCCAAGATGTTGAGAGAACTATTTCAACATTTATATTATTTCAACAATTTCTTCTATTAAACAACCCCTCTTTTGTATCTGTTTCCTCTATAATATTTCACTTATTTTTTTATACAACTATTCCTCTGCTTTCAGTAGCATTCCACTACAGGACAAAAATGCATACCTCATCAAAGCAGCACATGAGTTACTTAGGTATCATTTGTGCCACCACATGGTTCCCCTATGTTGGACGAGAGAGAGTTCCTGAAGCTGAGCATAGGTGTTGACTGGGAAATTTTTGATGGAGAATTTTTTCACCTGGTAGAAAATGCACAAATCACCTACACAAACGTTTCAAAAGAAATACACTGTTTTTGCCCAAGACTGCATGGGGCATATTCTCAGAGTGAGCAAAGATTGTATAGTGGCAAAAAGATGACTGAGCAGATTTGAGCTACTCACGAATTTCATATTTTTTCTCCGAATTAGCAGAGAAGAGATTTAAATCTTTCACAATTCTGGTGGTTATTCAGATTATTTACTGGTGCCATTAACTGTCCTGAACAGTGGGTGACTTTCCCCTACCACCACCTGAAAAAGACAAAAAAAATTTCACTTTCTTGCGGAACAGAATCAATAGCAGCAACTGTTGCATTTTTTGCAAGTTGAAACTCCTATTTTCAAGTTGTTCCTAGCAAAAATTCCTAATATTAAGTATTACAAATTTCCTTTTGGTCTCTGGGGGAGTATGCTTGATGTTTGGTCTTTTTTTCCCAGAAACGTGGACAGGACCTCCTTTGTCACAATTTTAGAAAATAGGCCAGTGACTCTGATTCTAAGCTACCTTTTGTGTAGCCAAGGCAAGTTTTTGTCTTCTACTTCCGTCTGTGTAGAAATGTTCATGAAATATTCATGCGACAGGAGTTTGTTTCAAAGGAAGACTACATGCCTTATTTCTGAGTCACTAATTTTAGCAGGAGCTGGAGTGCTATAAATGAAGCCCTGTGTGCATAAAAGCGTGGTTTAAGAGTACGCCATTTAAGAGCGCTACCTTTGTTGCTACAAAAGGAAAAGTGGTGGCACTCCTTCCAGTTATTACTTTATAAACTGGAATTTCCCTTATTTTGTCTATAATTTCCTCTTTTGTTTTTAGCACACAAAGCAGAAAACCAGTATTATAGCTTAGCTGAAGCAGCTCTTTGTTAGAAAAATGCATAATGTTGAATAAACAAGAACACCCCCTCTCTTTTTTCTGTCGAGCCTTTCGCTGTATGCCAGTATGAAACCCAGAGGGCAAGCGATGACTTCCCTGTATTTACAGCACGCGCACACACTTAAAGAGTTTCCTTTGTTCCAGACCTTTTACAAAAGTTTAATTCTACCAAATTTCCTACATTTATTTCCCATAGAGTGTAATC
>NW_010548097.1:74830-76594 GCF_000687285.1 Phaethon lepturus | reverse complement strand
GAAAGAGTACAGATGTTACCTCTTCGATCACTGAATCTCAGTGGGTAAAATGCCAAAGACCAAATAAGAAAACAGATGGGTGGAAAGCCTTTCAAATCTCAGACTGAACACGCCTGTTTGTTGGAACTGGCTAAGAGAAAAGCGTCTTGAACATTTTTTATTTCATTTCAGATATTTTAGAGAATGAGTAATGAAGAAAAGAAAACACTTCTAAATATTTTAAATTATTGATTTAACAAAAGTAAAAATTACAGTATCTATAATAAAAACAATCTACAGGCCCTTATATCTTCCAACATTTTTCATAAATACACTATATTTTTATGCTGTCAACGTTTTTGTGAATTCTTTCATGCTTTATCTATGCTCTAAAGAACAGTATTTTTCCTGATAAGAAGCTAGAGAAACATCCATTCAGCTAAGTGAACTTTTTAGAGTGTCTTGTATCTAGGACACCCTCAATCATAATTAAAACAAATCTGAACGTACTTATTTCAGCAAAAATGCAAAACCATCTGTCTCTTGAAATGTATTATTTACAATTTTCATCAAAGTAGCCCCAGTAGAGGCTGTTAAAGTAGACGTCATAACTTATTAGTTATGGCCGCTTGTGCGAGGCATTCTATACACACAGAAAAAATACTTAAAAAAAAATCTGACACATTCTGACGTTACATGCCACACTAAAACGTTTAAATTGAACACATAAATAATTTAAACCTACATATTCAGACTCCACAGCATACGTTTTGCACGTGCCACGTTCGAGGGGAAACGATGTTAAGAAAACAAGAAGACACTCTGCAAGCAACTCCATCTAAAATGTGTCTTTTAAACTGTGAGCGCATCAAGGAAGAACCGATGCCTTTGTGTGCGCATGCTGTCCTGCATGCTCCGCTCTGAAGCTGCCTAGACTCTTCTGACGCCTTCTGACAGCATGATGACCTCCCTGGCAAACACGTTCCAGCGGCACTGAAGAGGAGACAGGTTTTCTGTTGCTCCCATCAGCTTCCAGTTAGTTTGTCAAAAAGTGAGAGATCCATCCACTGATTTGTAGGAACATGCAGCTCGGCAGCGCTCGGGCTGCGGCAGGAATAGCCGGCAGCACAACTTTTGCTGGTAGGTTCCCATGTTTTGTGGCACTGAGGGGAAGTCCCTGATGACTTGCTGAGTAAGAGAAAGAGCCTATAAATCAGTAAAATCCTTTGCAAATCTCTTCAAACACTGAAAAACTTTAATTAGCCCCATTCTATATGGCTTAATTCCCTAACAGAAAAATGAGAGCCACGTATGTTAGGAGACTGCCTGTGGTGATAATAGTTTCCTTTTCTCCTGGACATCATGTAAACTTGCAACGCCTCTTCACCCTGGGCGCTTCAAGTCCTTTTAATGTGATTGCTCTTATCTCCCCCACATAGCAGCAGCAAGCTTTTTTAAAATGTACGCACAAAACTGGTCTTACACAGTGATTTCTTTGAATGTCTGACTCTCCCTGGAGAGTCATGGCACTCAGACAAAACACACATACACAAATTCCTGTTGCTCCATTTTGACACCGTTGTGCTCTTTCTGCATTTGCTAATTCTCTGTGATGTCTCTGAAACAGCACAAATGGCATAGTTCATCAAACCATAGCAAGCGTTAAAAAAACAAACACGAAGAAAAACAAAACCCAAACCAACTCTAGAGCTCAATTACACTGACCTAAAAAGCCTCCTGCTATGTAGTTCTTGCATTAAGATGTAACTTTGCAAAAATCATTCC